>NC_137189.1:15011233-15267831 GCF_960531495.2 Zeus faber
GGCTGGTAGGGCTGCTTTTACCTAACCGCATTGGTGTCCCGGTCAGCACTTTAGGCTGGGACAGTCCGCTCACACCATGTGATCGTCCTCGCATTCCCGTCATTACTAATGGCAGGAATGAAACTCTTACCTGGGATGCCATTAAGAAAACCATGTCAAACTCACCAAACAATATTTTAACCATGACAAAGTGTCAGCTTGATAAGTCCATCATGAGGTTTCATCAATATATTTACTTAATTCAACCTATCCCTCCTTTTTGACAATGGTACTACCATATACAAACCAATGGAAAGCTAGTGGGAGAGATACAGCTCAGTTCAAACAGTACCAAGTGGCTCTGCCACTACAACAATTCAGTGCAGGATGCCTTTGAGTAGAGGAAAAACAAAGTTAGTGAGGAATCCTGTGTTTTCATCTCTGGAGGAGACAACCATCAAGATAAGTATTGGGTACGGCAACTTTGTTGGTTGCATTGGCTCCAACATTTCCTATGGGGATGGGGTCAAGTACATTTATGTAAGACACAAACACAAATAGTAAGATCAAAATGGGGGGGGGGTTATGACATCAACATTAAACAGATGTTCTGTATGTCTCATCAGTCAGCTACAACACACAGTATCACACTTGCCTGTACATATTCATGCAACCAAATTAAACAAAAGACCGTTTACAACAAATTGATACACAAACACAACCGGTTGTACAAAGATAGACACTGTTCAAAAAAGAAAAAAAAAAAACAGGTGACGAACAGACAAACCAAACAATAACCCTCCTTTTTGTTGTACTCATGAGTTTAAATCATTGTAGTTGAATTTTTCAAGAACTTCAGTAGCAAGATCTGGGCGGAGTGAAGCCGCAACGGCAAAGCTGTCAAGCAATCATGTGAATATTGATAAGAGGGAAGATGAGAAGTTGGAGTAAGCAAAGTGAAAATTGCACATGTTGATGATGGAGAGGTGTTACCTGAGAGAAATGAGCCGGTTTGCTTCGTAGCAAGATAAAGGCTACAGCATGTAATCAATAACCCCGGCAAGTTTCCGAGCATAGTATGCAACAAGACATAATTCATCTCCATAAGATTGCAACAACACAGCTAACATAAAACTCTCTCTCCTTCATCCACGGTTAATGTCATCTAGCAAACCCAACATGGAGCTGGTGCAAAATCTTGTTTGAAAAGCAACAAAACGTTCTCCCGTCTAATGACTGGGCATGCATGCCTCATTCCACGATCAACAATAACCGCAACAGCCAAGAAAGGCCATGCCAGGGTGCGACCCTGAGGACACAAAAATAAATAAAATGTCATGACTCAAATAAGGACGTTCTTTTGTGCCAGCTGGAGTTTCGTTTTAGAAATCTTGTGACCATTTTTTAGCTAAATAGTTTAGGCGGGCCTGCGTATCTGTGATGATTCTTTATCCGATGAGCAGATCAGTAAATCATCTACATATTGGATCATTGTGCTGCTATTCATAAATTTGAAACCAACTAAATTTTCACCTAATGCAGCGGAGAACACTGTTGGAGACTCTGCATATCCTTGTGGCATGCGAGTCCATGTGCAACGTTTCCCTTGAAAAGTGAAAGCGAACCAAAATTGTGAGTCGTCTACTAGGATGCTAAAGAAAGCATTTGCAAGGTCAATAAAAGTGGAACATTTTGATGTACCCGGGACTTGAGACAAAATCAAAGCGTGTTCATGAACAACAGGTGCTCTGCAGTGAACAGCGTAATTTACAGCGCGCAAATCCTGAACAAAACGCCACGAGACACTGTACAACAATGTCTGCTTCTAAGAGTGATTCGAACACTGGGGTTATACCTAATATGGCCTCTGGTTGCAACAGATATTGCGGTTTATGCCATCGATAGGAGGATTTTGTTGTGACTACGAGGGGAGTTGCCCCCTTCATTAATCCAACATTATATTTGGTTTTGGCCCAGAGTACCTCTGGCGCCCCCTCTAATGCGGGGTGTTCCTCAGCGTTAAAGTTAGCAAAAATCCCTGTTGCGTTTTTTTTTTTGTCGTAACAACAGGGATGAGATGGATTGATTGTACACCTGTAAAGGTGGATTGATAAGGAAACCACCAAAACATTACCTTCTGGGCTAAATTGACTCCCGTCAGGATGCACCTGCCAATCTGTTATGCTAGCACATTTGGCAACCAGTAGATTGCCATGATAAATTTGATAATTTTGCCAACGACACATGCGGAAGGGAATTATAAACATCATAGCAAGCATCCTGTGTTGGGATCAATTGGACCATTAACGCACAATATTGTGGTGAGCAGAGAATTCCATTTCCTGTTAACAATTGACATGCATGGCTTTCCCTAAACCATATCTTCTCAAATTTCTTATCTTTCCCTTCACTGTTAATCCTAACAGTACAATGCAGTTCTTAGGGGTCCATAAAATCACCGCTGTGATTCCACAATTCCTGAGCTTTCCCTATCAATTCACCACTAATAGAACGTGGATCATCTTGCTGTAAATCCCACGCATAAGCTTAAGGTGGTGTTCTAAGGTCATGTTGGACCATAGAAACTTCTGCATCTTTTCTAACACGCAAGATTTTAAGCCCACTTTCTGTACACTCGATGATGATGGCTAACAAACCCATTAGTTCCCGGCCGCACAGGTGAATGGGGTAACAGTTGGAGAGTATGAAACTGTGAGGGAATGTCAGTGTTAGCTTCATCTTCATTGTCCACTACTTCTAAGGGTACAGTGAAACTTTCCATCAATTTCAGTCCTGCTGCTCCCATGACGGCCGTCGAAGCGTCTCGATAATGGTGGACTTAATTTGAGTTTGTTAGTGCATAACACCGAGTACCTTGCACTGGAGTCAACGAGGAATGGTATTGGCTCACCATTTATCTGGAGGATGATGGTCGATTGTTCATCGGCTGGGGAAGGAAGCTGAGAGAAAACAGGGAGGATGAATGTATCAACTAAATCGAAATCAACTGAGGCATCTGGAGGAGGAGCGTCTATTGTGGGGCCGCAGCCACTCTCAATCCTGCCGTGGACACAGTCATTGTTGATGCGGTCCTTGGTATCTGCCACGCCCGTCTCATCCCCTCCCTTGTGGAAAGCGAACAGACACTTCCTCCTCGTTCCAGTCGCCCTTCTCTTCTACCCCGTCCCTGTTGAGTCTGTTAGGACAGGAACGGGCATAATGTCCATGTTCGTTGCAGTAGTAGCACATGAACGTAAGGTCACTGCTGTTTCCTGTTCCTCCTTGGCCTGGTGCATTCTCTGGTCTGCTTGGTCTTCCTCGTTGCTTCAGTCGGATGGCAGTTGTGTATCCTTCTCCATTTCCAGCAACCGCAGGAAGATCGCCGATCACCAGGGCCATTTCTTGTACTTTCCATGGCCGATAGACTATGGGGACGGCGTCCACTGGTGATCAGCGTCGGACTTAGAAAAATGTTGCCGCTTTCATCCATTTCTCTCGGTTTAGCTGATACGCACACCCGGGACGATGCCTTCCCCCGGTCCGATCCCCCCCAGATTTGGCACGGATTTTGGGATGACTGGTTTACCACCCGCCTGGGAATTAGGACATTCTATTATGGGGAGAACAAGCTCTGTCCTTTCCATCAGGTTAGAAGGAACCATTGGGCACTGGAATATCAGTCCTAATTTGCTTTTGGTGTGGTGGGCAACAGGTGAGGAGTGTCCTCCGTCCTTCACTCCATGTTCTTTTTGGAAGTCCTGGGGAGAAGATGAACAAGGACTCGGGGAAGACAGATTAGATGAACTGGTCGTACAGGCTTAGCAGAAGCAAGACTGTAGCTCAATCACTGATGGATACAGAGATTCCTTCTCTTCAAAAAGGGTGGGGGCCGTTGGATTTTGGGGGCCATCCAAAACATGTTGGGATGGCCAGACATGTTGTAAAACCGGGGTTGATATTGGAATTTGACTCTATGGTTAAATAGGGTGGTGGGTGATCCAAGAGCGGCTCAATTCTGTGTGGTCCCAGAACTTTTACCATCTGATGAGCGGTTTCACCTTGTTTCTGCTTTGTCTCCCTATTTTTTGCTTCTTTTACCCATGCATCATACGCTTTCCAATCTATTTTTCCTATTCTATTCTTCTTTCCTTCTCATAACATTCCAGTTCCTCCCTCAATTGTCGTAGTTGGTTTAAACTAAAGCTGCTGTTAGTTGGAAAACCCAGTTTCTCCCATAATTGTAATTGTTGTACCGTGTCACTCCCATATTTGTCGACCATACATTTCGCTGGACAAGTCCATTCCATTCTCTGAGTGGTTTTCGTACAGAGCGCTCCCATTTCAGCGTGCGAATTGATCCGAGAAAGATAGAGAGAGAAAAAAAAACGTATTTCCACACATACAGATTTGGCTCTTTTAGTTATTAACAAATTAATTAAAAACCTTGCAGTATCCTTTCCAGCAATCCCATCAGATATTTAGATTTATAACACTCCTGTTTCAACAGGGACTCATATGTGTGTTAGTTTAACATGTTATTTACAACATTCATACCACGCTTATTTTGCATTTATTGACACACACTACGTTTATCCCGTGTTTATGCATTCGCTTGTTTCATTGAGATTTTTTATCAGCCAGGTACCTAGCATACCCCAAGACACTGATAAAATCGCTCCGAACTTGTCTCATTCACGTGTTCCAGAGTGATCCATCGGCCAGGAGGTCACACAACCCAGACAACAATTGGATCACACAGGATTCATGTGAAAGTTTATTATACAAGTTTATTATACAATATAAAAGACAGAGAAAAATGCAAACTCAGACAAAAACACTATTGGAGTACCTGGCAAAAATTAACAAAAGATGGGAAGAACAGTGAGCTAACCACACAATGGGCCGTTGAACCCCCCCCTCCCCCCTAGCTTATTCAAAACTTCATAAGGCTAACTAAAAAGTAAGCCGCGAAAACTGGACTACCAGTACCTCCAAAATAAGTCTATATAATAATTATAAATAATAATAAACAATAAATACAAATAATAATTATTATTATTATTGTATGTTATCTATTTATATATATATATATATATATATATATTTTTTTTTTTAATACATTTATATATTTTTTCTGAATCACATCAGTGTTGTCTTTATTTCCAAACCTATGTCCCATACACTGCACATTTTTTTTTAATTATCAATTTTACTTTAGTTTAAATTAATTTCATTGTATTTTTACAATACCAGAAGTTTCTCACCTAACTTCAACGCTTCTGCTAAATATCTATAAAATACTTGCTTGATTTGCACAAATGAGACCTGGTTTTGAAGCTTTGATTCCTCACTTTCAAATGTTGTGAAAAAATAAAATAAAGTCGAAAGCCACCAAATGTACCTAAAGTCTGCAGTGGGAAACATATCTCGATCTCTCACGCTGCTCTGTGTGCTCTATTTTTATTTTTAATCTGCCAGCTGAGCAGGTGCAGGCAGGGCCGGCTCTTCCTTTAGGTGAGATAGACGGCCGTCTATGGCGCTATCCCAAGGGGGGCACGGCGAGGGAGCGATCGGGGCGCCATTTGGGCACCTGTCCAACGGTACCAACAATGCCCGTGGCAGCAATGGGGTGCCCGCAATTCCTTCGTCACAACAGTGTGTTATTTTAGATGTAGGTTATCTTTTTGAACGTATATGATGGGGACACTTTCTCTGAGATCCGATATCATATACGCAAAACAAAAAAATTTTGGCATATCTGTGAGTCGCACTGGTGCTCCTAGTTATAAAATTTAGTAGTACTGTCTCCAAAAATGGTCGCAAATTGTGACTAAATTGTTGCAGTATGGAGCCCTGATTATTGCAAATGTGTATAGTCCACAGCGGAAGTTTGAGTCAACATTTGCGGGACCTCCCACATTGACACCGGCACCTATTTGATTGGATCTGGTTGCATGCTCTACCTTCAATAGTGTCTTTTTATTTGAGATTATTATTGTTTATTTAGGTTTTCTAATTGAAAGAAAGGAGGAAAGTCCTGTGTGTCCCTTGCCGTGTCACGCATGGCAGCTTAACCAGTTTGTGAGTTCCGTTTTTGTGCATACACTCTGTGACTTCTCACCTTTAGGTGTGAACTGTGCACCCAATCACTCCCTTGTTGCCTCTCTCTCCGTTTGCCTGTCCCCAGTGTCCTCCGTCCCGTCCGCCGTGCAGATGGCCAGCCTAGTGAGCGAGGACCCACACCACCAGACGCCCCACACCCCGGACACTGTGGCCCCCACTGACCTCAACGAGACTGCCACCGAGCTGGCCAACTGGCTCCTCCTCATCATGCAGATGCTCAAGTCCAACATCGTGACCGTGGGCGACACAGATGAGATCAGGACCACCATCAGATGCCTGCAGGTGGGGAGCTGGGAAACAGGATGGGAGGGGAGGGATGAGGCAGGTGATTATGGTTCTGTATACGCTAGTAACATGTATAATATCCTGTGGTTCTGCAGAACGGCAGACAGAAAATGCAATTTAGATTTTCCCCTCGTTTGTTTTCACTATACTGATGAGACTAAATTCTGATGCCTCGCCACTCCGGGGTAAGTGTTTTGTCCCCCACTTCTGCTTAAATGAGACTCAACAACTGTTTGCAAGACAACGCGGTAATTGTTTGGTTGGTGGGGCTTATTGAACCGTCAGTATGAATTACGTGGATCGTTAGTACACACACAGGTTTTTCTGTTTGGTTTTTCATAATTTACTGATGTGTAATCACTATATACATCCATCAGGCGACTAAGGGCGACCTGGAGTACCGACACCCGCAGCTGGAGGACATCTTCACCCTGGCACAGAACATCAAGAACAAGACATCGAACCTGGATGTCCGTACCTCAATCACTGAGAAACGTACGTACGCAACCCGAGTAACATTGTTTTTCTTGCCAACCTTTTGTTGTCACGCTTGAGCCTTTGTTTCTTTCTTCCTCTTTTATCTAGTGGAGAAGGTCCGCAGCCAGTGGGATAGCACGCAGCATGGCGTGGAGGCCCGTCTCAAACAGCTAGACAACATGATCGGCCACAGCGACCAGTGGGAGGAGCGACGGCAGGAAGCAGCGGCCGTGATTGGCCAGAATGAGGGGC
The DNA here is from genome assembly GCF_960531495.2 of Zeus faber. Lineage (NCBI taxonomy): Eukaryota > Metazoa > Chordata > Actinopteri > Zeiformes > Zeidae > Zeus > Zeus faber. Next base: position 15,018,350 of record NC_137189.1, read on the forward strand.
GTTTCCACAACCTGCTGCAGCAGAACGGCGAGCCCCTGACCAAGCAGCTCACCGACAACAAGGTCAGCCAGCCGACCTTCCCTTAATACGTCAAAATACATAGGCCTCAAGGAAAAGATAATAATTTTCGACATAATAGCCTCTCCATACACTAGAGGTCCTTTCTTAAGTGTGCATAAGGGGTAATAGAATGAATAAATTAAACACCACTCTGGCTCTTCGTAAAACCCACGTCATACCAACATCATCAATCATCAATCACTAAAACCGTGGCAATGCAGTTTTAGGGTGAAATTATTATCTTTTGCTCATCACTGGATTACAGGTTGTAATTACAGCCTCCCATCACTAGAGGGCAACTGTGGTTGACACACTATTTGCACGTACTGCTCTCCTACTCCCAGTTTGATAGTGCTAATAATAAATGATCCAAAGCAATTTAAAAAATGCTGACGACTACCTTGTCATTGATGAACGAATACCCTGAGGGTCACCTGCGGATAAATTCCGGGCCAAATTCCAAATTTAAATCTTTTTAACATAATACCTTTGTGAATTGGTGGGGCTGGCTGTTAACAATTTAATGTGTTTTCAAATCACCCGCAAATAAAAAAGTCAAAGGATTTCTTTGGCTTTGTAAATGAGTGAGGGTTTTCTCTGACGTTTGTTTGTCGAGAGTGGAGAGCTCATTAATATTGGTAATGAGGTGCCAAGCAACAACAGTATTCAGAACATGGTATACACAAAGACAGACCGTAACTAAAGTTAGTGTGTAAAGCAGAGTAAGACGTCTCCATAGCGACACCCTTGCAATGTTGTCTCCCCTTTTTCCAGGCTTTCCTCCAGGACCTGTGCCGAGGGCAGGCCTGCGTGGCCGCCTTCAACGACCTGTCCAATTACCTCCTTCGAGAGTATTCCACCGATGACACCCGGAAGATCCAAGAAGTCACGGAGAAGCACAGCGCTGTCTGGAATGGCCTCAACAACAGGTACACACACACACATACACACACATTCTGTAGAATCGTGCAAGTTCTCTTGCACAAACATGTGATTGGACATCTTTGACCCTTCCAACCAGTGCGAACGACCGGCAGGCACAGTTGGACTGTGACCTGAAGGGCCTGCAGACATCCCTCAGGGAGCTGGAGATCTTCCTGAAATGGCTCCAGGAAGCAGAGACCACGGTCAACGTTCTGGCCGACGCCTCCCAAAGGGAGGAGCTGTCTCAGGACACGGTCCATGTCAAGGAGCTGAGAGGACAACTCGAGGTAGGTTACCAGGGAAAATGAGTGTGTGTATGTGGGGACTAGTGCAATGCCTTTATCTCTGTGTCATCCTTCATTAGAGCACGCTTCAATCCGAGGAGTTCCCAAGCCGTCCTATTGATCCTCATGTGGGATTTTTGTGCCTATGTCCTTTTGTTAGCTCGTCATTTACCCAGAACTTCCCAAAGGGATCTGTTGACACACATTAAGCTCCTTTACGTGGGAGTTTTGATCCAAAAACCTTCATCCACACCAACCTTCAAAAGTACGCACTTATCCTTTGTCACGGACTACTGACGTTGAAAGAATCCCAGGCTATCTCTGCGACTCATCTTGTCTGGATGACACACTGTCACTTCCATTCACACATTCTGCGTCTCTCCTCTCGTACCAGTTCCTCGAGTGTCTTCTCCATTATTGTGGAACAAAGATTTGACTGAGATGCAGAGTTTTTTCTTTTTTCTCATCATAGAAAAAGGCCCAATGACCATGAACACCTTTTCAGTTTCCTGTCTTCACATGCATTTTTTTTGTTTCTTTCAGTATTCCATACAATTTCCCACTTTCAGCAAAATATCCTCAGGTGTAGGTGTCTGATTTAGACATTGCTTTGTGTCGGAGACACAAGTCAGTAGTTTGGGCGTCCACCCTAGAAAACCTTACATTACAACCTTACAACTCCAAGATTACAAACACATACTGAGCACATTTAGGATAATAATTCAAAAACACAGATTAACTTCAGGAAAGTTCTTGTGTGGAATAAATGTTAAATAATGAAATTAAATCCCATCGGAGCTTATCTCATTGGGGGGATTATTGGTGGAACAAACAGTGCTCCATGTGTGGAATATGCATCAAATTAAATCAGTCTGCTGATATACGAGTCTGACCTCCTCCGCTGAGACGACGAAGTCGGCGTTGAAACTGTCAGACTGTTATCGATTGAGGGGTGTCACTCAAATCCAGAAGGAAGACTAATGAAACGAAGGAGATAGGAGGGAGGGATATTCACAGGATAGCGAGCAACATGGTGTCCTCCAGCCCTTCTGGGGCTCAGATCCACCATTCTTGCAACACATTTTGTGACTCCATGCATGAGGGTTTGTATGGCGGTTGACCCCACCGAATTCAGATGTTGTGGTGGACCTACTAACACTCATTTAATCTATGATTGGCTGAACTTGTGGGAAACTCTTTGTTGTTCCTTAGGGTGACATGCCTTTGAATGTTTTATCACCTAAAGTTTGTTGTGTTGAAGTTTTTAATATTTGAGCCTCCATGAGGCAGTTTACCATCTTCACAGGCTGCAATAATGCGCTGCAATTTTTTTTTTCTTTCCCACGAGGATATTGCACTTGTCATAAAGTATCTGTATCGGAACAGCTTAATCTGCCGATCAAAGTACAAATAAATAGGGGCTGGGTCAACGCTATTACCGATAGCAACAGTGAGAACAATCAATTGAGTTCAGAAAATTGTATTACTTTACTGTGATGTAGACAACATTTAACTGTATTGCGATAATAGATAACCAAAATCCCAGACGATCTTCATTAACTCGATATATTGCGAGCCATATGAGGAAATCAACCATAGTGACCCTTTTTTCACTTTTACCAAAATATTGCAAGGTGAAAATATCGTTATTGGGGAAGACTGGGTAGCCTTTTGTACAATAGAAAGTGTATAAGAGCACTTGTCTTAAGTGGCTGCATTAATCAAACTTGTGTTTTAATCAGACATGGCCAATGGGCTCTGGATGTACGTGCATGTTATGTGACTTGGTTTCAAAGCATTATGCTGTGACGACAGCATACCAAAGGGAGCGCATGTGCCTTCCACAGCCTCTTAGCAGAGATGCGCGGCCACCAGTAAATCAGAAAAACACTCCATCTCCAGCGTTGGTTCCCCGTTAAAGGTCAATTCATGGTGGCGGCAGCTGCTTAAGCCTCGTTTGAACACAAATTCACCACGCACTGCTGTTCTCTCTTTTCTGTTTTTTCTCCTGCGTGCATGTGTATGTATGTGCACATACATTTTTCTGCCTGCGTGCCGTTCCTCTTAGCTCACATGGAGATAATTGTTTTTTGTCTGTTTAATTGCTGTTTCGGTAGGCTTAGTAAATGGGGAAATTTGTGCTGGTTCAGAAATGGTGCGAATTATGTCTGTGTGTTGTTTATCAGTACGGACCTTGCTAAATATATGAGTCATGGTATGGGAGAGTGTAGGCCGCAGTCGTGGTGTGAGAAGGAGCTTCAAATAAACTCTGTCTGATTATTTCAATTTTTTTTACTCTACTTTTAAGTCTGTCAAAAAGTGAGTCGTTAACACTGATCTGTCTTTCGTTTTTCTTTTCGTTTTACTTGTCTATGTTTTGTAAAAAAGGCATTCTGTAGAGCTGATCATAATGGTCGCCCAGGTTTTCTACCTTACCCCCTTTAGGACAAATCTATAATTTTCTTTTTTCGTTTCTCCTACCTCTCCTTCCCTAAAGTCCCTTCATCCGATGTTACTTTTCCTTTCTCTTGTTTTTTTTTTTTCTCCATCTCTCAGGTGGCCGTGCTCTCATTGTGGAGTTATTCTCTATATATTTCTCTCCAAAAGCCTTTTATATTCCGCTGACCTTGGATCCCCCATCCTTTTTGTCATCTTTTATCTGGCTCACCCACTCCCCGAGTAAATGTGTTTTGTTAAAAAAAAAAAAAAAAAAAAAAAAAAGTGTTTCAGCGCCACCACATGCGTCCACACACACCCATAACTCGTCTCACGCGCGCACACTCTCTCATTCACGCTGACTTTCGCATCCGTGCTCTCATTGTCTATCACGCTCTCTCTTTCTCTCACTCTTAATTGCTCGTCTCCCACAACGGAAGGGGGATTGTCGATTGCCTGCTCGTCCACCTCTCCTCCGCCTCTCTCCCTCTGCCTCTCTCTCCATCGTCCTCCTTTTCCATCTCTCCCTTTTCCTTCTCCAGTCCATAAGGAGGGCACACACCACGCAGCTCGCTCTGATCCCTCTCTCTCTCTCTCATCTCTCTCTCTCTCCCTCTCTCTCTCTCACTGTTTTTTTTTCATTCATCCTCTGGAGTGGTGGAGGAGAAGAGACGGGGAATTATTTGTCCGTCCTTGTCCGGCGCAACTTTGTCTCTCCGTCTGTCTGTCTGTCTGTTCTTTCCTCCCAGCACTTCACTCTCAAGCTCATTCAGTCTTTTTTTATATTTCTTATTTTCTTCTTCTGTCTCGTCGCTTGTCATCTCCACCTCTCCATCTTCTTTCTCTCCTCTCTTCTCGGGATTTGTCTCAGCGGTGTGTGAAGGAGAGAGAAAGGAGGAGAAAGTGAGTGACTAGTCTCATCTCGCTCGCATGTGAAAGTGAGTGAGAGCGATGCTCTGAGCTTTCATCTTTAAACGCATGTGAAAGAGAGGGAGAGAAGCGAAGCGTGTGTGTGTGTGTGTGTGTGCGCGCGCGCTCATCACATCAGCTTGGCTGGGGCTCGGACTGCCGGGAGGGAGGGAGGGAGAGGGAGGGAGGGAGGTAGGTAGAGCAGTAGTGATAGTATGAGCTAGCATGCGGACCAGACACAGGCTGCCGCAGAGCTGTGGCAGTCTTAAGATGATGGCCATGGTCCGGACCTCCCTCCAGAAGGTGGTGGTCTTCCTCCACAGGCTCCAAAGGATGGCCATCTCCTCGCCACGCTACCAGAAGCTCTGCAAGGTAGGTGGCATGCACGAAAGAGAGCGTGCACAGGGGGAACCCGGGGAACTGACCTAGACCAAGAGAAAGAAAAACATTTTTATTTTCTTTGTTGTTTTTGATGATTTCCTTTGTTTCGCTCTATGCTGGACACTTGGATAGACACCAAAGACGTCTGGGAAATGTGCTAATTCAGAGAGGTCTAACTTGTTAAATTTTTTGTGTTGATAGGATTTAGTCGAACAAACTTTGGACAGTGAGCAGATTCCGAGAGATACATTTCCTTTCCAATAGGCTTACTCTTTTTATATACAGATTTTTTTTATTTTTATTCCATGTCTACGTTCTCGCTGTTCTTACAAGGTGTACTTAAAAGGTATAAAGATGTACAGCATCGGGATAAACTCTACCTAGAACTATAAGATGTACAGCATTGAGTTTAACTGTAATTAGAGGTATAAAGATGTAGAGCACAGTGTTGTACATCCTTATGCAAGTGTTGTCCCTAACTCGATGCTCTAAGAATATAGATGTCACCATCCTCACCCTTACCAGAGTTTATCCTCTGATCTCTCTGTGTTTTTATATTTAATTCATGAGACATGATTTGGCCGGCACGGGACGTTGCTTTTTTAGTGCTGTCTCATTCACAATATGTTTATAATATCTCTTCATTTTTTCCTGAGAAAACAAACTGCAATGTTATTGCTATTGTGGCTTTGTTTGTATACCTTCATGGATACGCCGATCAGCCACAACATTAAAACCACTGAGAGGTGAAGTGATTAACGTTAATCATCTTGTTACAATGGCACCTGTCAAGGGGTGGGATATATTAGGCAGCAAGAGAACAGTCAGTTCTTGAATTTGATTTGTTGGAAGCAGGAAAAATGGGCAAGGGTAAGGATCTGAACAACATTGACAAGGGCCAAATTGTGATGGCTAGTTAGAGCATCTCCAAAACTGCTGGTCATTTGGGGTGTTCCCAGTATGCAGTGGTGAGTACCTACCAAACGTTGTCCAAGGAATGAAAACCGGTGAATCGGTGACAGGATCATAGGCGCCCAAAGCTCATTGATGTATCCGGGGAGCGAAGGCTAACCCGTCTGGTCCAATCCCACAGGAGAGGTACTGTAGCACAAATTGCTGAAACAAATAATTCTGGCTATGATAGAAAGGTGTCAGAACACACAGTGCATCGCAGCTTGCTGCGTAGCCGCAGACGGTCAAAGTGCCCATGCTGACCCCTGTCCAACCCTGAGAGCGCCTACAATGGGCACGTGAGCATCAGAACTGGACCATGGAGCAATGGAAGAAGGTGGCCTGGTCTGATGAATCATGTTTTCTTTTATATCATGTGGATGGCCGGGTGCATGTACGTCATTTACCTAGGGAAGAAATAGTACAAGGATGCACTATGGGAAGAAGGCAAACCGGCAGAGGCAGTGCTCTGGCAATGTTCTGCTGGGAAACTTTGGGTCCTGGCATTCATGTGGATGACACTTTGACACATACCACCTACCTCAACATTGTTGCAGACCAAGTACACCCCTTTTTAACAATGGTTTTCCCTGATGGCAGTGGCCCCTATCAGCAGGATCATGTGCCCTGCCACACTCCAAAAGTTGTTCAGGAATAGTGTGCGGAACATGACAAAGAAGTCAAGGTGTTGAATTGGGTGTGTATTGGGTCCTATTTTGTACAGTACTTCTGAATCTCAAGTGCTGACTGAGTGACTAATTTACAGGAAAGTCTTATTCCACAGACCAGTCATTTGCACTTTTCCCAGCCAGTCCACTTAAATGTCCACTTTCTGAAGCATTCCCTTCATTTTTAGTGCTAGTTTAAATAAACACCAAAATTAACCACTAAGCACGATGTGTTAATGGAGTGAGATGTATGGGTGGGGGAAAAAAAAACTGAGCTTACATGCTGAGTAATTGCCGGAGGAGGAGGAGGAGGAGAACAGCCGCTCGGCGGTTGCTGTTGTCGACAAGATGAATTGTTAATGAGCCCTAGGTATTGGCTGCAGGCTCCGGAGGCTGTTTTTCAATCCCCAACTTGTTATGGCTTATTGTCAGCTCAATCGATTTGGCTTCTAGAGGCATAACCACCGTCAGTCGGTGTTCTTTTGACGTCTCTCTCATTCATGGTCATGCAAATAGAGGGCTGAGAGATCCAGCTGCTGAGGTCCTAAAGTGCTGTATGAGTGTTTTTGTATTCGTGATTACAATCCAGCTTTTAATTACGCCATGGCAAACATGTGCTGCTTTGAGAGGACACTCACTTAATCTTCCCTCACTCCACAAGTCTTTAGCACTTCATTAATTCCCACATCTGCTATCTTTCTGCTTATGCCGGATTCAAACTATGTGATTCTGGCTTGGATTTTCACTCACCAACAGTTTTTAGAGATTGCTGCGATCTCCCGTGAGCGACAAGCGTGTGGTGTGAACTGCTCACAACGCAATCCAACTGCTTGCCGAGCGCTCCCCAATGGCTCACAGATGCCGGTGGGATATCAAGGAGGTTTAATATCTGGTCTTGTCAGGCTCGACTCATGAGTGACGCAACAATCTACAGCAATGAGACCAGACACGGAGTGAGGGGGAGGGGAGGAGTCGAGAAAGAGAGATAGGAGTGCACTGGAGCAGCAGCCAGAGACACAACATACCTATTTATTTTTTCTATATTTTTATTATATTTCTTATTTAAATTCAGCTTCTATTTTATTTAAAAAATATATATTAAATTTTTTTTATTATAGTGATCAAGAATCAAATAAAAAGAAATAATCCTGTCCAACACATTGCTTCATTTCCAGTTACACTTCTCCTGTGTTTTTTTGTGACAAAACGAAAGTTTGGAGACCCGACAGACTCATCGGGGATTCCTCCTGGTGAAAGAGCTTGTAATGTGTGACCCCTTGTCACCGATCAGTCATGTAGTGTGAAACCACAGTGACTTCAAGATTACCTATCACAAGACAGAAAGTTGTGAACTGTGAACAGTACATCGATCTGACACCTTTAAAAGTCATATATTGTGTGTATGGCATAAGTTGTTTTTAATATGCCATTCATAGTATTTGCCCTTCGCCCGCCTTAATTAAGTATGAATAAAAGGAATTGGGAGGGAGGTGTCGGGAGGGTCATGATGAAGGAGAAAGATGTAATGAGTGCCCTGGTGGAGGACAACAGTTTGTGGAAAAGCATACTGCAAGTGAGAGCTTTGTCTATATTTATTTTCCACCCCCTTGGATCCTTGGTCCACTGTTTACCTTGTGGATGCTGAGCCTCGCTCCTGCTTCTCGAACCAGCTCCGAGTGTAGCAGATATGTAGCAGACCCATATTGTTTTCAAACCTTTCATGTAAAACTAAATGTTCTCTGCACTCCCCCTTTCCAGACAGGAACCTGTTCACCTCCTCCAACCCAGCCTCTCGCAAGGTCAGACATTTCTAAATAGTTCCCTAGGTAAGACAAGGGGGCATCAGTCATTCCACAGTGAAATACACTCCCATGGGCTTTGCATTCATCATTCCAGCTTGACTTGGCCTCTCCCCAAGGGCAGTGGGTGGTATCACGAATACTGTACTCCCTCTTCCCTTTTGAGATTTGCTCACAGAATAGTCTGACTGGTCTCCCAGTGATGGATGTTCTCGGGGTTGCCCTCCATGGTCTAGCCATACCTGCTGTCTTCAGGATCGTCTGTTGCCTCTTTTACCCGCAATTGCCCGCCTGGGCTGTATAAACTTTACAGGTTAATAAGGACGACACAATAATAGGAATTAGAACTTTTTTTTTTTTTTTAACCCTGGCTGTCACCATGCTGGTCATACACCACAGATTATTTATATGCCATTGCATCTAGGACAGAGTTGCAAGTGGTGTTCAAGTTCTCAACCTGCAATGCAACTCTTTATTGATTCTTAAATCATCAAGCACTGCTGCAATAACTCTGTCCTGTGGATGACCTGTGGAATGACAAGAGCAGTTTTTTGTTATAAAGAACCACCACCGATCCCCCTCTTGGGAGAACTATTTATCATGTTTGGGTCTATAAACAAAGGATCACTACTCCAAGAGGGGGAGAATCACCATGGGTGAGACAAATAAACTTCAAACAAACATGAACCAAACAACATTTACACAAAAACATAAACATTGGATGACATGTATTGATAAACAGTTAATTAGGTCCAGGAAAACCTGGAACTACAACTGGTCACGTGGCCTCTTCCTGTCAAAGTTACGCCCCCCACTGCCAATGCCAGCAGGCTGCCAGATATACAGGCCCTCCACCACCCGGGGAGGCCGCCTCAGAGAAGCCACGCAGCAGAAGCAGAAGGCCAACAGCCGCCCCCCACACCCCACCCACAACAGCAAGTAGCCCCCCCAAGGCCCCAGAAGGCACCCGGCAGCGCCCCATACCTTCAGCCACCAGGCGCAAGCCGGCAGGACTCCAGCCCAGCTGTGTGGTGTATTGTGTGGTGTATGTGCTGAGTATGAGTTTTGGCACTGGGAGAGATAGGCGAATCGCGACCGGATGGATCCAGGGGCGCAGCAGGCTGGGGGGGGTCACCATGCTGACCCCCTACCCCTGACTCGACCGTGCCCTAGCATGCCCACCTCCCGTACCCGGTGGCAGCCAATCAACACGATCAGCCACGGGCGCAGAACGTCCACCATGTGCCTCCGCCATGCCGGGCAGGTCCGCGCCCCCATCAGGCCCCTGGTCAGCGCCCAGCATGCGGACCACAGAACAGAGGGCAGCAGACGGCACCCCCACCCACAGCCTGACCCCCCAGTAACAAGCGCCCCACGCACAGAGGGCGCCAGAGGACAGGTACCTCGGCAGCCCGGTGTGACGACAGGACACCGCCCCCTGACGAAGGAGGCCACATGGTGAGCCCCGCGCCGAGCACAGCCAACCAGCTTCAGAACCCTGGATGAAACAGAAAGAAAAGAGAAGAAACAGTCTTTATTTATCACGCAACACACCACACTACAACACATGCTTGCACACACACACACACACACATGCACATGCACATGCTTTGATGGTGTGCGGTGAAATGGATTCTCTGCTTTTGACCCATCCTGGCTTGTCCTTCCTCTGGGGGCACAGCCAGGAGCAGTGGGCAGCATACCTGGGGACCAGGTGATAAATGTCCATTGCTGGTCAGACAATGATGGGTGCATGTTTTTGGTGGGGGTCCTTACTGACGTGAGGTGGAGGAAACCCCATGTGAGCACGGGGAGAACATGCAAACTCCACACAGAAAGGCTCCTATTTGGGAGATAACCGCCGGAGCACGGTGCCAACAGCGCCCCAGGCGGGAATCGAACCCAGGACCTTCTTGCTGTGAGGCAGCAGTGCAATGCACTGCGCCACCGTGCCATGTGAAAGCACCGTGAAAGCACCAGACGGAACACCTAACCAGCCCCTGCACGACGGGCCACCCCCCCCCATGGGACACAGAAGGACACACAAGCTCAGCCACCCTGGCCACAGGGCGGGCAACCCCACAGCACGGTGGCGCAGTGCATTGCACTGCTGCCTCACAGCAAGAAGGTCCTGGGTTCGATTCCCGCCTGGGGTGCTGTTGGCACTGTGCTCTGAGCAGGTTATCTCCCAAATAGGAGCCTTTGTGTGTGGAGTTTGCCTGTTCTCCCCGTGCTCAAATGGGGTTTCCTCCACTTAACGTCAGTAAGGACCCCCACCAAAAACATGCACACATCATCGCCTGACCAGCGATGGACACTCGTCACCAGGTCCCCGGGCGCGTCCACGAATGCTGCCCACTGCTCCTGGCTGGGCCCCCGGACAAGCCAAGGATGGGTTAAATGCAGAGGCCTCACCATCCTGTGTGTGTGTGTGTGTGTGTGTGTGTGTGTGTGTGTGTGTGTGTGTGTGTGTGTGTGTGTGTGTGTGTGTGTGTGTGTGTGTGTGTGTGTGTGTGTGTGTGTGTGTGTGTGTGTGTGTGTGTGTCGTGTGCTGTGACAATTAAAGATTCTTCTTCTTTCTTCTTCTTTCAGAATGCTAAGATAGTAGATCATTTCTGGTATCAAGGGAACAGTGAGAGCAAATTTTCATCCAAAAAACCCATTTTGAACATTTTGTGTTCCGTGATATGAGCTCTGTGCAAGATCTTATATTGGAAGAGTTGCATTTTGGAGTTGCGGGTCATAGAAAAGGTGTTGTTGCAAATAAGCTTCGACCGGTTGATATCGGTGGGACCAGCAAGGTCTCTTTTCAGTTCCAAAGTGTCACCTGTCTTTAATAAAAGTTTGTATATCCTAGAAAAGGGATTTTTCAAGTGACCGATATGAGTGAGATGTTCAATCATTTGAGGTGGTTGTAGGATGTTGTTTGTCAATTTGATTTTAACTTTTAGAGACTGCTGTAATTGAAGGAATTAAAGGAAGCCGTGGGCCACCGATATTATTATACCTTTGGGTTAAGGTTGGGAAGGATATAAGCAAATTGTTTTAAAAAATGTGTTCCAGATGAGTAATTCCTTGTCTTTTTCAAGACCAAAAGATTGTTGGTTTGTGTTTAACCAGAAAATCTGGGGAAAATTGGTGTGAATTTGTTTGGAGATAGTGTGAACACTGAGTTTGAGGGATTTCCACCAGGCTGACACAGTTGTTGCAATACATTTTTAAAGCAATTATGTTTCTTTATTGATTTGGTAAGGAATGGTAGATCAGATAATGAGAACTCTGACATTCAGATTGTTCAATGTCTCGCCATCCATGGGCCAATTGTTGCTCTGGTTGTAACCAATTAATTATAAATTGAAGATGGTTTATTAGATAGTAATATCTGAAGTTTGGGGCTGCAAGGCCTCCACAGTCTGTTTTTCTGTAGTGTTGCTAGTTTAATTCTCGGTTTCCAATTTCCAATAAAACGTATTGACTATTGAGTCTGGAGTATAAAACCAATGTACTGTTGGTTGCACTGGGGTCATTGAAAATACATAGTTTATTTTTGGAAGTATATTAATTTTCACTGCTGCTATCCTAGCAATTAGTGGATGGGTAGGTTGTTCCATTGTTGAATTTAGATATAAAATTGAACACCTCCGGTAGGGATGATATTGGGTTCCGTACGTACAACAAGATATCGTCTGCATACAAACTGATTTTGTGAACAGAGTTTCCTGTTTGTATGCCTACGACATTACTGTTTTGACGGATGGCCCCCGCAAGGGGTTCAATAACGATGGCAAATGGTAAAGTAGAGAGTGGACATCCTTGTCTTGTGCCGCGACCTACATATAGTGAGAGATGGAATAGAGTGATGTGAGGAGAGAGGGATTAGCATGGTGAGACGATGAGAGAAGTAGGGAGGGGGAATTTGGAGGGTGAGATGAGAGTGAGCGATGTTTTAAATCCTGACATAGATAGCATGCCTATTTTGACGTCTTGCAGTATATAATAACCAGAATTACAAGAATACATACATAATGATCAAAATAACCAGGGTGTGGTGGAGGAGTCTCGGAATAAGAGACCGTCTATATACGGTTCCCACGCAATGCCCCAGTCGATGAACCCGGTGGAAGATGATCTGCTTCACGGTGTCCGTCGGGAGTTTAAGGGCGGTGCAGAGAAAGTCTTTCACCATATTTCTTGGTGTTGTTCTCTGGGATGCCAGAAAAGATGATTTTGTCCCGTATACTTCTGGATTGTACACTGCTCAAAAAAATAAAGGGAACACTTAAACAACACATCCTAGATCTCGATGAATGAAATATTCCTGTTGAAAATCTTTATTCATTACATAGTGGAATGCGTTGAGAACAAAATAACATAAGAATGATCAATGGAAATCAAAGTCATTAACCCATTGAGGTCTGGATTCAGAATTATACTCAAAATAAAAGTGGGAAAATCAGATCACAGGCTGATCCACCTTCTGTGGATATTCCTCAAGACAATTCAAAATGAGGCTCAGTAGTGGGTTTAGTGGCGCCGTTTCTTGCGCTCGCCTGCGTCGGCGCTCCGGTTGACTTTTTCACATTTTAGTATTTTTTTTCTGTTTTTATCATATGTCCGCCTAAAAAGCATCGGCAGTTACCTCTTACGGCCGCGATGCACTCATGGATATAAAAACTTCCTCTAACAAACAACTTTGGGACTTTTTATCCGTGGAAGCAGAGCGGCCGGCTGAAATTCCACGCAGGAAGATGCTCAACAACAACAACAACAACAAAAATGGAGCCGCTGTTCCACGAGCGGGCCCACGGAGGAAGCACCGTGGTAAACGAGGCAGCATTCGGGTCAGAATGAGGACGCAACCTTACCTTCCACCTCTGCCAAGCATCCTTCTTGCCAACGTTCAGTCCTTGGAGAACAAGATGGATGAACTTCGAGCAAGGATTAAATTACAACGAGACACGAGGAACTGGTGTGTCCTCTGCCTGGCGGAAACATGGTTGAACCCACTGGTGCCGGATGAAGCCATAGGTCCAGCCGAGTCCTTCTCCGTGTTCCGCAGCGGAAGTTTGGGGGGAGTTGGGGAAATCCAAAGGTGGAGGCGTCTGCCTAATGGTAAACAACAACTGGTGTAACCCCAACAACACCAAGTTTCTCTCCCGCTCCTGCTCACTGAACCTGGAACAGCTGACCATCTGAAGCTGTCCATTTTATCTCCCCCGGGAATTCAGCTTGGTCATCATTACAGCCGTTTATATCCCACCGTAAGCGGATACTGACACAGCACTGTCGGACCTGTATGATGTGTTGTGCGGATTTCAAAACAAACATCCCGACACAGCTGTGGAGGTGACTTGGGAGTTTAACAGGGCGAACCTTATACGTGTGCCACCAGGGGAGACAGAACTTTGGACCATTGCTACACACCGTACAAAAACGGATACAAGACTGTCTCGCTCCCTACTTTCGGGAAATCTAACCATGCCACGATCTCGCTGGTACCCGTTTACAGGCCTCTGATTGCGCGAGAATTGGTGGTGACGAGGTAAGTGAAGCGGTGGACGGTCCAATCAGAGGCTGCGCTTCAGGACGCACTCGCTGACGTAGACTGGGACATGTTCCAATCAAGCTCAAGTGACGTCAGGATGTTTACGGAAGTAGCAGTGAGTTATGTGGCTATGTTAGCAGACAGCATGGTTCCCACGGTGAAGGTTCGGATATTTCCAAACCAGAAACCGTGGGTCGATTAAAAAAATGGCGTCATACAATCTGCGAGGGCGGTGAGGGACGCTAAACAGACGTACAGGGAGACTGTGGAGCTACAGATGGAGCGGGGGGACACAAGACACTTGTGGGAGGGGCTGCGGATGATAAAAAACTACAAGAGCAGCTCCTCCCCAGCCACGAGTGTGGATGCCTCCCTAGCCAATGAACTGAACTCCTTTTATGCGCGGTTTGAGTCTGGCAACAGCACTGCTAGCTCGCTGGCTAATTGGAGTTACACCGCTAGGGATGAGCGCGCACTCTGGCATATCTGGGCGAGTACTGAAAACCTGTGCTAACCAGCTAGCTCTGATGTTCACTACAATATTCAACATCTCCCTGGCTGAATCAGTGGTCCGTCCTGCTTCAAGAGGTCCACCGTCCTTCCTGTCCTGAAGATCGCCTCTCCTGCCTGCCTGAATGACTACCGTCCGGTGGCCCTCACCTCAATGGTCATGAAGTGTATAGAGAGGCTGATTAAGGATTATATCTGCGCCTCCCTCCCCCGCACCTTGGTCCCATTGCAGTTCGCGTACCGGCAGAACACATCCACGGATGACGCAGTCTCCCAGGTACTGCACACCAGGCTCACGCACCTGGATGGCCGGAAGGGGGCCTATGTGAGAATGCTGTTCATCGATTACAGTTCAGCTTTCTACACCATCGTCCCCACCAGACTGACTGTCAAGCTGAAGGAGCTTGAAATGAATACTCCACTGTGTGCCTGGATCCTGGACTTCCTCACAGCCTGGCCCCAGGTGGTTAGCGTGGGGAAGCACATGTCCAGCTCCCTCACCCTTAATACAGGATCCCCCCCAGGGTTGCGTCCTCAACCCCCTACTGCACTCCCTGTACACACATGACTGTGGCCAGGTCCAGCTCCAACAGCATCATCAAGTTTGCTGACGACACCGTTGTCGTGTGCCTGATCACCGACTGCGATGAGAAGGCCTACCGCGAGGAGGTGGCTGACCTGTCACTCTGGTGCCAGGACAACAGCCTCCACCTGAACGTCAGCAAAACTAAGGAGCTGATTGTGGACTTTAGGCGAGGATTACAATCGAGGACGCACACGCCCTTGGTGATTAATGGGACTTCTGTCAACAGGGTGAGCAGCTTCAAGTACCTGGGAGTCCACATCACAGAGGACTAACATGGACTTTACAAACAGACACTCTGGTGAGAAAGGTGAGGCAGCGTCTTTACCACCTCAGGCAGCTGAGGAAATTCCGGGTCTCGGTGAGGATCCTCAAGTCCTTTCTTCTGTGGAGCGGTGGAGAGCATCCTGACAGGCAACGTCACTGCCTGGTTTGGGAACTGTACTGCTCAGAACAGGCAAACCCTGCAGAGGGTGGTGCGTTCAGCTGATCGTACCACTGGAACTACCCTCCCCTCCCTGCAGGACTTATACACCAGGAGGTGTAGTAGCAGAGCCCGCAAGATCATGAAGGATCCTCATCACCGCAACAACGGACTGTTCCAGCTGCTGCGGTCAGGCAAGCGCTTCCGCAATCACACAGCGAGAACAGAGAGACTGAGACAGTTTTTTCCCGCAAGCCATAAGAACTGTCAATGCTGACCTCACCTCATATACATAAGTCTATCCCATATACGTAAGCCTATTCCCTCTATCTATTCCATTTTATTTTATTTGATTCTATATATTTTTATTTTATTCTATAAGTATTCAACTTACTGTATTACGTTTTAGGAATCAGTTAGTTGGTCTAGTAGAAAGAAATTTTCCTAGGACATATTGTGTGTAATTACCGGCTGCATTGCATTACATTTCACTGCATACATGTATGAAACTATGTATATGTATGTGACGAATAAACCTCTTGAATCTAGTGTGTGTGGCCGCCACGTGCCTGAATGCACTCCCTACAACATCTGGGCATGCTCCTGATGAGACGACGGATGTTCTCCTGAGGGATCTCCTCCCAGACCCGGATTGTTGCTGGACTGAATGAGACATGATGTCCAGAGGTGCGCGAATGATTTCAGGTCTGGGGAACGGGCAGGCCAGTCCATAGCATCAATGCCTTCGCCATGCAGGAACTGCTGACACACTCCAGCCACATGAGGCCGAGGATTGTCATGCATCAGAAGGAACCCAGGGCCCACTGCACCGGCATATGGTCTGATAATGGGTCTGAGGATCTCATCCCGGTACCTAATGGCAGTCAGGTTACCTATGGCTAGCACACAGAGGTCTGTGCGGCCCTCCTAGGATATGCCTCCCCAGACCATCACTTACCCACCACCAAACCGGTCATGCTGGAGGATGTTGCAGGCAGCAGAACGTTCTCCACAGCGTCTCCAGACTCTGTCACGTCTGTCATATGTGCTCAGTGTGAACCTGCTTTCATCCGTGAAGAGCACAGGGCGCCAGTGGCGAATCTGCCAATCCTGGTGTTCTCTGTCAAATGCCAATCGGGTTGCAAGTTGTTGGGTTGTGAGCACAGGCCCCGCTTGTGGATGTTGGGCTCTCATACCACACTCATGGAGTCTGTTTGAGCAGAAACATGCACATTAGTTGCCTGCTGGAGGTCATATTGTAGGGCTCTGACAGTGCTCCTCCTGTTCCTCCCTGCACAAAGGAGCAGATTTCGGTCCTGCTGCTGGGTTGGTGTTCTCCAACGGCCCCCTCCACGTCTCCTGGTGTATTGGCCTGTCTCCTGGTATCTCCTCCATGCTCTTGACACTGTGCTGCAGGACACAGCAAACCTTGCCACAGCGCGCATTAATGTGCCATCCTGGATGAGCTGCACTACCTGAGCAACTTCTGTGGGTGGCAGACACTGCTTCATGCTACCTCTAGTGCTGAGGGCACTGGCAAAATGCAAAAGTGACCAAAAATCAGCCGGAAAAGATGAGGACAGGGAAATGGTCTGTGGCCACCACCTGCAGAACCATTCCTTTATAGGAGTTGTCTCGCTCATTGCCTCTCATTTCCACCTGTTGTCTGTTCCATTTGCCCAACAGCAAGTTAAATGGTTTCACAATCAGTGTTGCTTCCTAACTGGACAGGTTGATATCCCAGAAGTGTGATTGATTTGGAGTTACATTGTAATGATAGTGTTCCCTTTATTTTTTTGAGCAGTGTATATCCAGGATAGTCTCTTTCATTATTATATTTTCTTTTTTTTACAACCACCACCTCCGCTGTGAGACGCTTCGCGGAGGTTTTTAGATCCGCGTTGTCCTTTTGCATCTCGCCGACCGTGCGGTGCAGGAAATCATGGCTGGCTTTGATCTCGGTAATGTCTCGGAGAAGTCGACCAAGCATGTCCAGCTTCTTGTTAATCTCATCCAGGACACTCACCTTTACAGCATCCGTTATGAGAACGTCTGTGTCCGTTGCTGAGTTGGTCTTCTTCCTTTTCGCGGGATTATGGCGGTCCTGGTCATCTTCCGTCACGTATTTTTATAAAAAAAATCGATATAATCCTCAAGGTCCTCCATTTTGGTTTTGCGCAGTGTTCCCTTTTTTATATTTATATATATATATAAATATTATTTGCAATTCGCTTTATCTTGTCTGAGATGGAGCTGCTGGTGTGTTAGTCAGTGTAGCAGGGCACCACCATGTTGGATCTCTACTCACTACTCACTTCCGTCTTCTCTCGAGATCCCAGCATGCTCCCGTCCCTCGATCACAGCATGCTCCCATCCCTCACCACCCTGTGTGCTGGAACCCAAGAACTTTTGTGAGAACAACATAAAAAATGTTGTGCATAGATATGGGGATAGATAGCCCCTGGGGATGGTTTGTGTGGATTTTGACAACCTCTTTACCATTGATTGCGACCCAACAGTGGAGCATTTATGACAAAGTATAATTTTATCCAAATGTCTTTAGCAGCAATTAATTGGAAGGGACCCTTGTGCAGGAAAAACCACTGAGTCTACCATTGACCAGGTTCTTATCCCAACCCTCGTCCTCAGCGTCAAATATATAGCATGAATTGTTTTGTCCACGCCAATTAGAACATCTCCCCAAATATCAACTGGACATAATATTGTGCGATCTCCTCTAATACAGTCTGTACAGAGAAGCGTTACCACAGTTCCTGCTTGACCCGACACCAAGTTTATGAATATGGCCGAATCATTACAAGCTCTTTTTTGTTGATCAACAGTATATTTTGCAGAGCATTGCAGCTGCTGCCAATCAGTGCCATTTACCTAGAAACTGCATCTCTTATTCACCGGCATATAATTACCCCCCCCCCCCCCCAGTTTCCCATTTCAGAGCTATAATGGTTAATGGAGTTCTACACCCTCTGAAGAATTCCACATTTGCATGCTTTCGCTGTTCCCTACGGCTTGATGCTCGCCTCAATGTTCTTACATTGCATTTTTCTCTAAATCTGTCACCTAACTTATTGAGTGAGTGAGTCACTCTGGGTGAGAACATCAGCTCTGAACCTGAATGTGGATTTACGTATATATTTTTACTCAACTTGTTTTATCCTGTCTCATTCATGATCTCTTGCGGGTTGCTCACCTGTGACATGTCTGGTGTGTCCGGATAGGAGTGTTTGTGGGTCATATGCCTGATTAGTTTGTGGAGATGTGTGAGTGAGGCCCTCGTGGCAGCTCGCATCTCTTCAGTTCTGCCTTACTTTCTCACACCACACGCAAACACCGGCTAAGTGTTGGCTGAAGGATAGCCAACTCTCTGGAGCGCTGCCATTACTCCGACACCAGCTCAGGTGACGTGTTGAGTTAGTGTTTGCATTACATGTTTCTGTCTTTGTAGCTTTTTTTCCCTTTGTGTTTATGCCTCCCTGTCTGATGGTGTGCCCAGCCAGTGCCGTCTTTAGCAACAGCCCTGGGGCAAACAAATGTGCGGTCAAACCTTGTCCGGATGACAAACACTCTGGCCCCCCTACAACCCTTCCATGCTGCCCTCCACTCACTGTCCCCCCAGGATAAGTGACTCAGGGCCCAGGATTTGGAGTAGTCTGACTCCTCTGTCCTTGGGCTCCTCTAGGGTGCTCCAGGTCATTAGCGGGTGTTGGCAGTAGCAATCAGGAGCATCCGGTGTGGACCATCTCCCTGCTCCCTCGCTGCCAAACCTCCCTGGCAAAGACACATTCATTAATTTCCTCTGTTGCATGCCGGGATCACTTTGGTTCCACACCTTCATACCATTCACTGATTTTGCTACAGCTGACCCAGATTGATACTTCACACAGGGGGTGAATTATACTGTAACAGATTCATAAGTGCAGATCATTTGGATTAATCCAGAGAGGGTCTTGGGAGAGAGACCAAGAGGACAATAACCGAGAATGTAGCAGCGATTTCCCTGCTGCCTGTCCGCCATTACATGCAAACAACTGCTGATGAACTCCCTATTTGCAGAGACTCCCTCCAATTGGTTTTGAAAGTGGAGTAGTAATTTGAAATACCACTCCAATTATTGACGCAGCCTGAAGTTAAGCGTCTCCCCTGCTTCTCCAAATGAACGTTAGAGGCCTATCTGGTCCAATTGGAATGTGTTGGGTTGGCAGGCATTACATTGGAATCTGCCGTGGATGTGATAGACGTGTTATGAGATTAAATGTGTAGATAAAAAACAGTGATTTGTGGTTGCGTAATGTAAAGGGTGGAAGAGTATGTTAATATGTTTATCCTTTCATTTGCCCCTCCTCCACCTTCTCCTACAGTACTCCCCTCTCTCTCGGTTTCCAGCCCTCTCATCCATCCTACATCCAGTTATGTTATATGAATAGTGTTGCGTGCAAACAGCGCTCCATTAGTGGCTCTCAGCCTACCGCTAATCGGCTGCCGAAATGCTGTTAATGCCCACATGGTTTATCTTTGGATACGCCTCATAGTGACAGAGAGCCCAAAATACCAATGCACTGTAGAGATTGGAACCAACACAATTCCTTGTGATTTTTTTTTTAGGTGCAATGAATGCATTCCTTGTTAAATTTACTTAATTAGGACTTAACAGTCCTTGACATGAAGGAGAAGCAAAGAAGTAAATTTAACAATTTTACTATTGACCCCAGTCGATAGAATTTTTATTGTTAGATATAATTTACTGTAAACTTCCATAACTGTCTGTACTATAGATATAGAGAACAGTGAAACAATGATCAAAACAGTCGTTATTGTATATTTTCTAACTGTTCTGCCTTCTTGTAGTCCGTGATCTTTCTCCCTCTCTCCTTCAGCCTTTTTCTCCCACCCAAATCTCACACACACACACACACACACACACATCTCTTCTCCTCCATTACCCCAGTGCCAGGGATCATCCCTAGGTGGGGGGAAGACACCAGCACAGGCTGTAGGGTGAAAGAATATATATTTTTCTTTCTCTTTGACGTTCTCAATTCTAGGGCCAACGTTGGCCCCTGGGGGACCATTCCCTGGCCCCTCAACCTGCCTGTGTCCTTCTCTGCTGATATTAACCACACACACACACACACACACACACACACACACACACACACACACACACACACAAATCCTGATGCTGACTCATAGTCCAGATTGTACAGCTTTTCTGTTTGTGTGTGTGTTCCCTAAAACCTGACCTGATGAATATCAAGATGCTTAAATTGGAGAAGAGATTATGTTGGGCCTTGAACACAGATCCCTGGATCGTTTAGCCTCAGGCACACAATCAATAACTCAGGGGTCCGGCTCCTGATCACCGCCCAGATGGACAGAATTAGCTTTCCTTCCTTTCTCCCTTAACTCCTTATTCCCTCGGTCCTCCACTCCACTCTTTCCCTTGTGCCTGGTCACGCTCCTTCCATCTCTAACTGTCTGCTACTGTCTGGTTCTTGCAGGGAAAGCTGTGTCTTCTCTCCAAGTTTTTATATTGTGGCACTGGGGAACAAACTGGTTCATTTGTCCATTATTTAATTTCTTTCCCTTTCTTTTCATTTCCATCTTTCTACTTCTCCATGTGAAGAGAATGCCCATTTCCAGTGACTGCCCGTTTCACACTCCTCCCCATGCCCCAAGATGACTCATGAAATTATACTTTTAACAGGGGGGATAGGGGGTGATTCAGTGAGCTCCCATGTTTGTTTGCGCATTCATTCATTTATTTATTCCTTCTTCCCACTGCCAGCTTCGCAGCTTGACAGTCTGGGTCCTCTTCCACTGTACGGACCCCCTTCTGGCAACCCTCCGCACCCCCCACGGAAGCCACTCTGCCTAATTCGGCATCTCTACCGAGCCAGAGAGGCAGCATATGCCCTGGCTCGCACCCTCCTCCCATTCATTTACACATCATCGGCTTCAGAAGTCCATCCGCTCTCCCTCTTCTTGTTTTTTTTTTTTGTTTTTTTTTTTTGGTGCGTTTTCTCCAATCCGTCCCAGACCCCTTCTGTCTGTCTGGCCCTAAACCTTTACACCAAATCCAACAAACGACAACTTTTCAACTCTTGCCACAAAGTTTGTATACAACAGCACGACCGTTTTTCATTGGAACCGGGCTAAAAAGTGAATAAGATAGGTGTATATAAAGTAAAGATGCTATTATTGTTTATGTTGGGTGTCACCATATTCACTATTACCATTACTATCACTGTGGTAAATCACCAGCTAAGCAAACTCCTTTTTGTCATACTGGAGAAAACCAAGCTCTCCCGTCTTCTCAGACATTTCGGTGATGCAAAATCCAAAGCATCACACATGCACTGCAACCCTGAAATTATCCGGACGTTACCCAGACGAGCTGTATGTGTGAACACAAATGTCTGAATCAGTTGGATCGGATATTAAACGGACTTTACCCATCCAAGCACCCTAGTACAAAGTACACATAATGTCCAATTGAGCACAGTGTGATAAAAGGAACAGAGCAGGTTATGTCCGGTGAATTAAGTGAGCGAGTGGGTGTGTCGCGTGTTGATGACGTTTCTATCATGCGACTGCCCCATGATAGCCATGGCATCAACATGCCCACTCGCCAAGGGTGAAGAAGGGTTATTTACTGCATTGGTTTCCAACTTCCTGCACACCCAACCCAAGCCCTGCCCCTCACCTAAACAAAACTATTTTGTATTTCCAGTCGGTGTGAACCAGTCTGACACTGACAATCTCCGGTTCTGTGCTTCATGTGTGAAAGGGCAACTCTGGACAATGTCCGGACGAGATTAACTGGGCATTGTCCGGAGTTCATGTCTAAAAGCAGCTTAGGACACATGCATTACAACAGCCACTGGGGGGGGCGCGGTTCCAGTGGTCAGTGTAAATCCACCTTAAAGACGGCCCCAAGGTAGCTCACTTTCCTTGGCAGAAGTTTCTCAAGATACAGAGTTATACCATGCTTATTTTATTTTTTTAAATATATGAAAAGTGGTCAATAACAGGGGCCAACTAGACTGTACAAGATGGCCAATGGTCATGACGATGGCCAAAATCTGGTTGCCTGGGGAAATGGGCAACCATAAGATGGTACCTTCATTTGTGCCTCTTTGTGGTGGTTGGGGGTGTTCTTTATTTTTCTCGATGCAGGCGTCCATCGTATACTCCATGACAGGCTGCCGGAACATGCCTGGAAAGCTTCCCTCCGACAAGGCCGCAAAGCAGGGGCGAGTCCTTGTAACCTGTTGCAAACAAATACAATATGACATCCACTTCCGGAAGCTGAGCGTGGCTTGTTCTTAAAGCTCTAGAGCGGACATGGTGGAGGAAAAATGTGTCTGAAAAAAGCGTTAGTGTTCTGTAAGGTTGCATGGCTGTGCAGTCTCCATGTGACAGATGTGAGATGACTCGAGGGAGTAGGAGGTGGGAGCTGCTAATTGCTGAAATGAGGAATAGCCAAACGAAAAGCACCAGCTCAAAAAGCAATAAGGGAGGAAGGGGAGGATGTGGAGAGAGTGAAGGACAGAAGAACACAGACAAAGAGAGAAATGTGGAGGAAATGGCTAGAGGGTAAAGGCTAAAGGTATTATGGAGGGAATGAGTTGGAGTTTTTACTATTTGGCTGCTTCCAAGCTCAGTAAATGCACTAGTATTTTTTAACCTAACTCTTATTTTTCTTCTTGATCATTGGGAGTTACCCTGAGTGATTATCATCAGGATCTTTTGAATTGATCCGGTATCAAAGGAATATTTTCAGTGGCCAAAGAACATGGCCACAATTGCCTCCAGAGCTTTTCACTCAATAGTTGATCGATTTGAAAGACTATGCTTCCAGGCTTTTGGGTTGACTCCCAATGATGGAAAATAAAGATTAGGCAAAAACATGCAGTTTTCCTTTAACCTAATTTCACAAAAGACATTTGCAGAAAACAGACACTAATGGAACTTTAAATTGAAATTACGACACAAATCTAATCAGTATAAACCAATGAGTAATAAAACCAGAAAGAAATTGACGGAGAGGGAGTTATGATTGTAAATACAGGATGAAAACCCCCCAAAAATTGGTAATATTCCATTCTTACATCTATCAGCTTTCTATCTCTTGCTCCTGTGTCAGAGGGAGATTAAAGATAAATCGCTCTAAAAATAGTCGGTAATCTGCAAAAGGGGGGGGAGGGTGGAGGGGCAAAGGAGCAATGCAATCAGGCGTCACTGCAGATGTTTGACGCTCGACAGGGTCCAATCCAATAAAATCCCACGGATTGGGGGAGAAAGGGGTGAGGTAGGGCGAGACACCCAATGTCTTCCGCATCAATTGAGGATAATCAATCAGTTTATTGATGTATTGAGTTTGGAAGGGGAGTGTCTTCACTCCATCCTGAGGAGTTCCTGCAATTGAAAGTCAATTTGTGTTTCTTGATGCTGTTATTTGTTGAGCACAAGCACCAAGCATCAGTTTTGTGAAAGTATTACAAGCACAAAGTTGTCGTGAAAAACGTGGTTTTGAGGTGACTCTGGTAAAAACTATGGGCGACGACATCAACACAAGTCTCTGATGCTAGAAAAAATGCTGAAAGACTGACAAGTCGCAGAGCATGTCAAGTGTGTGTGTGTGTGTGTGTCTGTGTGTGTCTGTGTGTGTGAGACAGCCCCCCCTGTCTCCGTCCCCTCCCCAGCGGCTTCTGACTGTACCTCCTTCTCTTGGGAGCCGAGTGGCATCAAAGAGAATACAGAGCGGGGGAAGAGCAGAATTTTGATTTACTACCTTACTATGCGGTGTGTGTGGAGTCCCAACACCTACAGTTTGTAAACCCTCACCAACCCCCGCCACACTCCCCCATTGGCGAGAGAAAGAGGGCGAGAGGAGGTGTGGGAGTTGAAGCGAAGTACCTCCTCACGCCCTTTAGGGGACAAAAGAATGGAGAAGAAAAGAAAAAAACTTCCTGAAATCAGATGGAGGATATGGTGGAACATCTGAGATTTATGTATGGTGACAGAAGGAATATTTACACTTGGATGGAGACTGAAGACAACAAGAATGACAAGCAGAGATGGAATTATACAATTTTATTCATTTTTATTTTATTACATTTTTTAGCTTTTCGAAGCTCATCGGGTGGTCCACTTCAAAGGGCCACTAACTTTGTAGAAGTGCATCAGCTGCTGGGTTGCCAAGAAATCAAAATGGTTGCAGAGTTTGAATCATTTCATAATTGAGTGATCATACTGAAAATCTCTAATTTATTTGATGTTTCAGTATTTGCACTGATTTCAACAGTAAAACAATCAGTACATTTGGTTACCCGTCTCTGCAACCAAGGTAACCATCTTTCCTTCCTTTCAGATACAGATACACTTTTTTCTTTTTTTTACCATATGAAAGATAGTTTAACAGGAGCAATGCCGAGCTGCCCTGGGCAACTGATATTGTCAATCCTCCAAGATTACTCACTTTTCTTGTCGGAAGTTTTTACACATATGGAGATGTACTGAACATGTGAAATTGTTTGACAACGGGGAAAGGTTACCGCATGAGATGGTAACCAGAAGTCTGGTCTCCCAGATAACTGGGCACCTGTTAATGTCGGGCTGTGCTTTACACAGTCTCCCAGTCTCCAAGTTTCCCATACCTTCCTCAATGCTGCAGCTGGATAACTACAGTTAAATGCCTGTCTATTTTGGTGTGTGTCTTTGTTTTTGTGCGCATTCCCACACATCTACCTGTGTGTGTGCGTCACTTCGTGCGCACCCAGCCTTTGAGCTCACAGGAATTTGCGCCTGCTAAATATCATTTGGATTAGCGTCGGGGGCTTAATTAAAACGCAATTACCTCTGGTCGCCGCGGACGACGTGTGGCAGAGAGCCGCTCCGCTAATCCTGCAGCTGGTGTGTGAGGGACCCTCCACAGCCACACACCCTCTCTCTCTCACACACACACACACACACACATAAACAACTGTGTGTGGTATTGAGGAGGGATTAAAACAATAGTTAATTAGTGAAGTGGGCTGTGTGCAGTAGAGAGGTGGCTTCCCCTTCCCTTCACTATTTTTTTTTTTTTTTTGATCAGAGAGGTTGCACATTTGCTTTGAATGGACGATTGAGCTCTCTTGCTCTCAGAAACTCAGAAATAGGTTATCACTAGTGGTGCCACTACTAATCTTTTTTTAATTTTGAAGCCCAAATTAGATTGTGCTAATGACCGTAATTAGATCATCATCAGTCTCAGACTTACTGGAAAATGCCCTTGAAAGTGGTGTGTGTGTGTGTGTGTGTGTGTGTGTGTGTGTGTGTGTGTGTGTGTGTGTGTGTGTGTGTGTGTGTGTGTGTGTGTGTGTGTGTGTGTGTGTGTGTGTGTGTGTGTGTGTGTGTGTGTTCTATACGGACCTTGCTAAACGTATGAGTCAGGGTATGGGAGAGTGTGTAGGCAGCAGCCGTTGCGTGAGAAGGAGCTTCAAATACAATGTCTGTCTAAGTATTTCTATTTTTTACTCTACTTTTAAGTGTGTGTGTTTTTTCTATCGGTCGTTTTCACATCAGAGCCAGAATTCCTACACACACCTCTGGCCTATCCCACATCTTCTCTCTCCGGATCTGCCACGCTCTATTTATAACCTTACCAGACATCGCCACGGCAACCCCCTGTGATTGACAGGGCAATCGACAGCAAGCTTTATCCGTCTGACACTCTCTCCTTTCCCTCTCTCTGACCTGTAGTGACATCACTACTGTCCGAATGTCAGCTCGCACTTTCCACTCTGTGTTTGTGTGTCTCTGAGGGAAAGACATCGTAACTCAATTTGCAATGGCCTCACAGCCCCACTGGGGAAACGTCCTCTCACACAGGGATACAGTGGAACCTCGCATCACGAGTGTATTTGTTCTCCGATCCAAGGCTCGTGTGAATTTTTGTCTTGTTTTACGAGTGGAAATCCACATTACGAGCGTGGTTCATACAGCGACCGCTAGGCTCGCACACGCTCTCCCGACAAGCGTGGCCACCGCTCGCTCAGTTCACGCGGATATCTCGTCTTGGAAGTATCCCTATTGTGTTTTCCAGTGTTCTTCTTTTAGTTTTGTGCGTTTTTTGCTATTATTTTATAATAATTAGTTGTGTTATCCATGGCTCCTAATTAATGGCAACTTTGTCCCGTACACTACTGTCCACTTTCTTCAACGGAAGATCAAACTGCCGGTGAAAGTCATACACCAGGGAAAGACGCTATATGTGGCTCAGTCGCAGAGCCCTGAAGCCCCGCCTCACGGCTGCACAGAGCTGATTGGTCGCTTGTGGTTTATTAATATTACACTTGCGGCGCGTCCTAATTGCACTAGATGCACGTCCTTCAGTCCCCAGCAATACACCCGTCAAGTGTGAAGTAGATCGCATAAACGGTTCTTGAGGTAATTGAAGGACACACAGACAGATTTCTTGCTTTATAGTTTATAACTAGTGGTTGCCCGTTCAAAATGTAAGACTGTCTAAGACATTTGAATGGCACAGTTTATGAAAATGGCAATGATTCAGTCCTTAGCATGCCCGTTCAAGACACTCTTTGTGACCCAGTCGCAGAGCCCTGAAGCCGCGCCCCCGACTGGCTCGCTGTTTGCTGTTTATTGAAAGTTTATAAATATTGCATGTGTCGCATGTCCTAATTGCACCAAATTTGACATTGCACGGCCTTGCGTCCCCAGCAATAAACCCACAAAGTGTGAGATAATTGAAGGACATACAGATAGACAGAGATTCCTACCTTATATAGTTAGATAAGATAGTTAGATTAGCCGCTCTGCTCTGATCAACTACCCTGGGGGTTGAGGTGTTCAGACAGAAAACAACCAGGAATGGCCATGTCCTTTTTATAGAACTTTCCTGTGTCTCACGGTTTCTTCAAGCTACAACCAGCAACAAGTGCACATCTCTGCATTCCTCACTCTTCTCCCTCTGCATCCTAAACAATCCCTGCACACAAAAACCTAGAACTCGACCCCTAAACACCTCGGCCACTCACCCTGTGTTCTGGAAACCTCGCCCAATAAGATGAACTTATGCAAATAATGCAACCCAATTCACCAATGAACTGGACCCCCAGAACCCCCCCACACACACTCAAAAAAACAGTGGAAAATCAATTGGTATTTGTCGTCCAAATTAAAAATGGATATCAAACAAGGTAAAAAATGTAAAAGGAAAAAAAAAAGGTAAATATAAAGTTGGTGCTGAAAAGCTGAGGGCCTAGGGCTCCAAAAAGGCTCGAGCTGGCCCTCAGTGCCAATGTTTCATTTCCCTAGCGTCTCGCTTCTCTTTCCCCCAGTAGCTGAGAGACTTTGTCAGGCAGACACACAGACACCCCGGGGTCTTTAGACTTCAGACTCGTCCGCAGACACACAGTTAAATCGGTGGAGCTTAAAAACATTAATTCTTGCTATACTATGGCTGTTGGTTTATAGCAACGGCCATAGTGAGGATTATTTTTTGTTAGGATTATTTTTCTCGTTATTGTTTATTTTTTGTTTTTTATTTTTTTTTACTGTATATTGCCAATTTGGATAATATTACTTTATTGTTATTGACTCTTATTTTGTGTGAGCTGCTGTAAAGACTGCAGTTTCCCAGCAAATAAACTCTACCTCCAAGAATCTCTCTAATCTACTGTATCTATCTCCCTTATCTTCCTTTCTTTCTTTCTTATCTATCTAAATGTATTCTCCAGCAACCAACAAGCAGGTAGTTTTCGGATATCTTTGAAATGTCTTTTCTCTCTGTTCTTTTTACAGTACAGATACAGTACAACACCCCTCCACCCCCCCCCCTTCTCCACCTTCCTCATCTCCTGTCCAGGTGGAGTTGTGTACTCCAGAGAAAATGTCCATGTTGCAAACAAATCCCCCAATAGAGAAGAGTAGAGCAGCTCTGTCACAGTAGGCGGAGAAAGGGACGGCACATTCTTTAAACTGGTCGGTTAAGTTCAAAACCAGCAAAAAAAAAAGGAATTTCCCATTTTCATTCATATATTTTTCTTATTTTCCAAAAACACTTTTCACTGAAGGCTCTGATTTAAAGTAACATTGTTGTCTAGCAGAATCAGGTTAAGTTTTTTTTTTCTCTCCCTAATTTTTCTCGAATTTTCTCTGAACTTGTGGGAGTGTTTTATCATATTAATAGCCTCAAAAGGAGCTTCTAAATCTCATTAAAGGGTTAATAATGACACCCCTCCCTACTAAGCTCTGCAATGGATAGAAAAAAAGGTCGAAAGGACAGGCTGGAAAGACAGTCTTCTATGGACACTATAAGGCTCTAGAATGGCTTTATAGAATAATAACGTTGATTTGTCTGACTGGTTTTCAGTAGGAAACCAATCCAGACCTCAACGGAGGATCTCATCTTCTCAGGGAAGACGGTGACCCTATTGAAAATGTCTGAGCAATTTTAAGGACTTAAGATCCCGGATGATAACGGGAAAAGGTTTCATTTTGACGGCCAAAGACAAGTCAAAACACGACGGGATTGACAGAAAATAACTTATAGATACATATACATATACATACGTTCATACATACACTACTCACAAAAAGTTTGGGATATTCGGCTTTCGGGTGAAATTTCAGGATGAACCTAAAACCTGCACTATAACCTTTACAGGTGAACTTAATTTAACCTTCTCTAAACTTTTGAACGCACATGTCCAACTGTTCAATGTTTCAGTACTTTTTTCACAACTTGCTGTTCCCTAACAAGGAGCTGAACGGCAAAATTCACAACAGGTGTTTGATCCATGAATCGACCAATACATTTCCTGGTTCAATTAAAATTGGTATTTAAACAGTCCTCTTCATCATGCTGTTCACATTTTGAAATCATGAGACCAAGACGACACCTAACAATTGATCAACAGTACCTCGCCATTGTGAGGCTTAGAACAGGATGTTGTCAGAGGGAAGTGGCCACTGAGCTTAGAGTGTCACAGAGTGTCATCAGCAGGTTCCAACAGAGATAAAGAGACTGGAAGAGTCACAGAAAGGCATAGAAGTGGACGTCCTTTGGCCACATCCCACACTCATGAGCGCTTCATTGTGAACAGTCCCCTGCGGAACCTGATGATGAATGCCACTCAACTCCAGGCACATTTAAGGGAGGTGAGAGGCACCCAAGTGTCACGTCAGACCATTCAAAACCGTTGACATCAGTGTGGTCTGCGTGCTAGATGACCTGCAAGGAAACCTGACCACACCACCAGGCACAGGCATCATCGTCTTGCATGGGCCAGGGAGCATTGAGGCTGGACGAGGGACCAGTGGCCTCAGTGCTGTTCTCTGATGAAAGTCGTTTTGAAAGTGGTGGTGTTGCAGTGTGGGCAGGTGTGTCTAGTCATGGCACAGTGCATTGTGGCACAGTGCATTGTGGCACGGTGGCGCAGTGCATTGCACTGCTGCCTCACAGCAAGAAGGTCCTTGGTTTGATTCCGCCTGGGGCGCTGTTGGCACCGTGCTGCGGCGGGTTATCTCCCAAAATAGGAGCCTTTCTGTGTGGAGTTTGCGTGTTCTCCCCGTGCTCACATAGGGTTCCCTTCACCTAATGTCATGTGTGCATGTCAAAAACATGCACACATCATCGTCTGACCAGCAATGGACACTCATCACCAGGTCCCCGGGCGCATCCAGCATGGGTTAAACACAGAGGCCTCATTTCACCGGCCACCATCAAAATTGTGTGTGTGTGTGTGTGTGTGTGTGTGTGTGTGTGTGTGTGTGTGTGTGTGTGTGTGTGTGTGTGTGTGTGTGTGTGTGTGTGTGTGTGTGTGTGTGTGTGTGTGTGTGTGTGTGTGTGTGTGTGTGTGTGTGTGTGTTGTTCTTCTTCTCAATACAGAACTGCCCTACACTTTGTGAATGGTATAAAATCCCATAGAAAACCTAGGGGATCAGCTGAGTCGCCGTGTAGAGGCTCGTCACACACACAGGTACCCCAGAACCTCAATGACCTGAGGGCCGCCCTTCAAGAAGAGTGGAGTGCAATGCCTCAGCAGACAATAAGTCGACTTGTGAACGGCATGAGACGTCGTTGTCAAGCTGTAATTGATGCTCAAGGGCACATGACAAGTTATTGTCATGGTGTAGTTGTGGTATACCCACCTTTGTTGTTGGCTTTTGTTTCAATAAATTGTTTGAGATAAGGAAATCACCATTACATGCTTCTACTTAAATGATAGCCCTACTTTCATGATATAATATCATTGTAGCGTGAACTTTTTACATTTTCCATAAATTTCACCCGAAAGCCAAATATCCCTAACTTTTTGTGAGTAGTGTATATGCAGTGAGATGTCTTTGCAATGCACCTGGAGATTATGCACAATGGTTTCTAAACAAACATAATAGCTAAACTAATTCCTACGTAGCTAACTAACTGAAACTGATTCCTAAAACGTAATGCAGTTAGTGAATAGAAAAATATAAATAAAAATAAAATAAGACTCAAAAAGGTAATACAGAGTGGCAAATAAACCTCTTGAATCTTGAGATGGATAGAGGGCAAGACCAAAGAGAAAAGGCCAGTCCTCCTTCCTGCTCATCCATAGATATTTCAGTGGTTTTTGAATATGATAATGAAAAAGGATTTGTGTCAAGGGTAATTGTCTCCGACATCAGAAGATTTTCCATCCATGACCTTTTTCCCCCAACAAAGCCAAAAATGCAACCAAACCAGGTTGACCATTTGACCGGCCAAGTCTTGCTATCAGCAGAAAGTCTGTATAGAGTTTATCTTTTAATAACAATTAATGAGGTGGTGCGCTGCACTGCCTTGTGCATTAAAAAAAAAACTGCTAGGCTAAACGTCATGTAGTTATTATTATTTGATCCATAATGTTTCCGCCCCCGGGGCCATCCAGGGTATTGCGGTCCATATCGCCACCATGGCCATACCATTTTACCATCAGAAACAATTGTGCTTCTGATTGGATGGCTTCCCTCTATCTAGCCTGGGTTCTTTTGCTTTTTTCCCTGTGGTTTTTCGCAGAGAGATATTGAGTTTCAGCTGCCGTGCATCT
The DNA here is from genome assembly GCF_960531495.2 of Zeus faber. Lineage (NCBI taxonomy): Eukaryota > Metazoa > Chordata > Actinopteri > Zeiformes > Zeidae > Zeus > Zeus faber. The sequence goes on from NC_137189.1 coordinate 15,049,921, forward strand.
GAATTGCCTTTAGGGAGCCGCATGTCTACAGGGCTGGGAACGGGGGATGGAGGGACAAATAGTCACTGTAATGGAAAGATGACCCACTGGCTGTTTCTCTCCCAGCATGCAGTAGAGTTTATTTGCTTTTTTTTTTCACTTTTTCAATATGAAGAAATCATACAGAAAGGGACAATACTCTATCACTATCCCCCTCCCCCCTATATAATTGTTCTGCTTCTGCTTGCTGGGGGGTGTAGTATTGATTTGAAAGGCCTGGTGTGCACAGCTTTGGCTGCTGAGGGTCAGCTGTATTTTTCCATACTAGAAGTATGTTTTTGGTGTATAAAGTATGCTTTTATCAAACTTGCATTTCTTTCCTTTCATTTGTCCTAGTTGTTAGTTCATGCACTCATTTGAAGAAAAGCTTAAGCATACAAGTCAGAATCCAAATTTTCCATTTTAATTTTAGAGGAATTTGTAATGGTAAAGATTGGTGCATTGCTGTCCGGACAATTAGCATACAAAAAGCTCAACACACTGGAAAAAAACAAGTATACATTAAAGTAGACAAAAAAAAGACAAGTGTACAAAAATATATAGAATATCCAAAATGTATTCTGTTCAAAGGGTATGTTATGCTGTAAGATAATAAGTACACTTAGCTCTGTCATTATCTCACTTTACACTCTCAGATGCAGATTTATAGGCCTTTTGTTACAGCCTTTTTCAACTTATAGGGTGGATTAAAAAGAATCAGAATCTGTCTATCAGGCTGAGCACATTGTCATATACAAGGAATTTGTCATGGTTGGTGCATTGTAGTGCAAACAGACATGTGCATAGACAGAGAATTCTTATCTAAAAAAAAAAATCAAAAATACAGTACATACAGAATATACTAAATGTGCTCCATGCACCAAATAAAGATAAATGACAAAAGGCTATGGCTGGGTCTATGTGACCGTAAGGATGTAAGTTTTGAATATGTATCAATGTGAATATTTCTATAGATGAATGATTATAAGTATACGGTATGGACATGGCATTACCAGATAGGTAAGTCTAATGTATTACAGTGTTAGTACAGTATATTGTACAGAATGTAGTGTGTCTGCATATTTTTGTGTGTTGGGTAGTCAGAAACAAGCAATTTCTATGATTTAGGGTCTATTTTCACAAATGTTGACTTTTATAAAGATTAACACATGAGATGAAAATTAGTTTTGACCCATTTTCAGTGAATTTACTCAGAATTGGCGGACAGAAATTTTGGAATTGCAACAGACAAAACACATGCGTATGTTATTTTGTTTTTCTCTCTAATCCCATTTGCGCTCTATTTATAGACAGACATCCCTTGGAGACATCCCTTGGCCGTTGAGTTTGCTAGCTTACCTCAATTATCCAACACTCACACACACTCTGTGACAGAACCGACTGGTCTTTGTCCTGTCCTCTCAAATTTTTTTCCCCCAACTTCCTTTCTCTCCTCTCTCCTCCCTTTCTTCCAGTGGACCGGATCTTTTCGATGCCTCTTTAATACCCGGGCGGTATTTACAAGCGTTCCTTTTTATAATCATTAATTCATTTCGAGGCCATGATGGGCCCCCGATTACCTAAACAGCAATTATTTTCAGGACATGAACTGCCTAATTACCTCTGCAGGACTTTTTGCTTTTAGGTTTTTGTTTTTTTTCTTCTTTGACACGCACACTTTCCCACTCATGTGTATAATAAGTGATAAGTGTCTGATGTACCCCGTTTACCCCTTTCATGCAATCAGAGAACACGTTTTAAATATTATTTTTATTGTTTTTAGTATTATGATAACAATAATAATAAATATCATGTTCCTTTTTCTAGCCTTTTCTATATTTTAAACAAGTATGACTCATCAGAGGGCTCCCTTCATCCCTAGCCGAGCAGCATCACACCAACCTTTTGGCTACATTCTAAGAGGAATAAATCCATTTTATAATCCATTTACTATTCAGTAATATAGCAGACAGTTTTATCCAAAGCTAATTACAGTAAATATAGCCCCTTTCCAATATGCACTGAATATGTATTGACATGATGTGGGAAAAGGAGCTGGTGTTGATGTTCCATAAAAGTTGTTCCGTAAATTAACCCACTCTCGACCTAGTATAATTTCCAGGAAAATGCTGGTATGGCTGTGGGAATGGAAGCAGTAACATTGCCAGGAAAAGCACAAAAAGTAGGGGTGGAGCGAAATCCAAATACAGGCAAAGCACAAAAAGCGTGTTTTTACTGTGTGTGTGTGTGTGTGTGTGTGTGTGTGTGTGTGTGTACTGTTTTTTCACAAGGGTATCAACGACAGGCATCCTTTTACTGAACCGTTTGGTTCGCTCTCCAATCAAACAATGATTGCACAGCTCTGTAAACAGTCGTTGAATGGTGCTTAACGATGGAAATTTGTTTCTTTGAGATTGGGGCGCAAGTCCTTCTCAGTCAAGATTTTAAGAAGCCTCTCACTGCCGAATTAGTCTCGGCCAAAATGGTAACTAAATGCAATTCTATATTCCATCGTATCTCATTTGTAACTGTTCTCATTGACGAGAAGACAGGATTTAAGCATACAGTATATCCAAAGCATAAGTAAGCCCAGCCTTTTTTTTAACAAGCTGTGATCCACAAATTATCAAAGATATCTGCCATAGCTCTTACCTCCGATGGGTGGCCAACTTGTGGTACGTAATGTGATCGTGAGTTTTGCTTCCCCTCATGCTCCTAGTCTTCGTAATTCAGCTCTAATCGGCTCATATAGCTGTAAAGACCTCCAGGGCTCGCTGACAATTTCAAGCAAATTCAGGTCTATCTTTAGACACAAGAAACACAAGTTATCCTTGTCGGTGGACGCGTAGCCTCAAGCTCGGCTGTCCCGCCATGGATAATGTTGTTATTCCTTCTATGAGCAGCACTGGCTTTCTGCCCTCACTCAAGGACTCCCCTACCAGCCATTGTCTTCATTTTATTCCCTCTGCATACTTCTGTCATTGTCATATCAATGGGAAGGAGGGGATTTCACATTTCTCAATGATGCTGAAATTTTAGGCGGTCGTCTGTCATGCTGCCTTCTCAGTGGCATTTTTCTTTATTCCATTTTTATTAATGCAATCTATTTTGACTGGATAACCTTTTCTAATGGCCTTCCATTCTTTGCTGCATACAAATGCTGATCATTTTTTGAAGAAGCCAACCTATCTCTTCGACTTGACATGCCTGTACGCAATGTGGACAGAATTTGATCTGAGTCATTATATAAAGACGACATTCACAAGGCAACGGTATAGACCTTATATGGCAACATTTTGCGTAACAAGAAACTGCAGACAGGAAGAAAAAAGACAAACATAGGCAAAATGGAATTGGTGGTGACTGCCGCACACCATATGTGCTCCATCCCACCTCTTAAACTGACCCTTATTATCTAGCTTTTGGACCTACCCTTTGAGGCCAGAGGGTTTTCAAGATAGACCAGTCCTACTGACCTTTGGCTGTGTGTCACCTGGCTATTCTTTGTCGTTTGTACTTAGCATTCAGAAATGGGCTTTTGTACATGCATACAGCCTCCTGTTGTCGCTTTATATATATATATATATATATATATATATATATATATATATATATATATATATATATATATATCGCTTTGCCAGTCTGATACGCCTGCACAATCTCACTGCGGGGAACCTGCCTGGGACTCATTAGCGATCCATCATAGGCGGAGAAATGGCGACAGACAACAAGGATCCATGAGGGAGGATGGTATCGCAGTGCCGGACTTATCCCCGGCAGGCCAGCCTATCAGCTCTGTTTCCACAGACAGCTCCATGTCCAAATTGTGGCTCTTTTTTCTTCCTGGTTCTCCCTCTTTTGTACACTTTTCCCTGTTGGGCTTCTAAAATCGTGACTACACCTACTTGCTAGTTACAATGATGCTGAAGGTTGAGGTGTTCAGTCAGGCTGCTTTACTATATCAATTTAGCTTTAGTAGTTTAATGTCATGTTTTGCATTAGCAGGAATGGAGACTCGCTAGCAAGGGAAAAAAAAAACTATTTGAGATCTGAAATAGCTGTCTCCGATATGTGATGATAGCATTGCCGTGTCCCGCCGCCTGTAACTACAGTACTTTATAGGTGGCTGCAAGTGCTGACAGAAATGGCCACACTCGGCTACAGTGCAGATAATGGGTGGGAATTGGCAGCAGGTAAACAAGTGATGAGAAATGAGCCCCTTCATCCTGGTCTGAAAGCCTTTTAACAGAATCTTCTAGAGAGTTTCGATCGAGCCTGGTCCTCTTGAGGGAAGAAAAGCACAATCTAATGGGCACACAGTGTCTCGAACACCGCTTTCACCCAATATAGCAGATAGTCTTTGGGTGAAATGTGTGCACATGAGGAAAAAAAAATGCAGCTTTTGTGTTCATCTATGTCAAGTCAGATTTTTACTCCCCATGCCTTGCTGTCCATCTTAGGACACATGAAGTGCGATTTGGGTGGCAGGTAGAGCGTAGAGAGCAGCCTTGGCCCTAATTTAGAGCTTTAGTGGAGGGAATTACTCCCATCACAGCTCCCCCGTCAGGGTTAAGTGGTCTAACAGAGGCATGATGGGTAAATCACGTCTGAGCATCGGACCTCAAGTGCGTTTCAATGGATCTGGAAGAGGTGGTGGAGACAAAGTAACATCGGCCCGATGGATGATCAACTCGCATGTAAAAAAGTTGGTGAAACTATTGAGGTTCATTTGAAGTAGGCTGTTAAACATAGACAGCAACAAACATTTAAGTCTTGATTTTTCTGCTGCCTTTTAATATTACTGTAGCTTTCTACGGTCACAGCCTTTTATGCAAATGCTCTTCCAAAAGAAAGTTCAATCTCAGTGGTAAACATCTATCACTGTAATGTCCTGGATTCTTCAAAGGCTGTTTTTTTATTTTTTCCCCCCCAAGTGTGGGGTGGTTGCATCTCCCCCAGGTTCAGTTACACAGGCTGCTTGCATCTGGTAGGGCAGCTCCATCTTCACGAAGGATAGAAATCTGTCCTTTTTTGAAAACCGCTGCCGATTCAGGAATGCAGGCATTCACACACGAGGCAATACGCTGACAAACAATTTTATTTTATTTTTTTCCCTCTTCTGTCATCTTTCATTTGTGTTTTGGGAAATTTGTGCTAGCCGCTACACATGTAGATTGTCAGGATTAACTTGACAACTTAACAACTTCACTGTGATCCTTTTATAACCTGATGGAACCTTTTGTTCTGGAGAGTGCTGTCACTACTCCACTAATTGATTGTGGGTAAAATAAAATGAACTGCCATTGCCAACAAATTACCTTTCTGCTCCCTATATATTGGTTAATATCAGTTCTCCTCTGTGAATATGTACTTGGTTCAGTCATTGTGGGCTTTCAAAAAACAATTCATTTTGCTATGGAGATGTTGGATGCTGCTTCCCCTCTCTTTGTTTTTTTTATTGTTTATTGAATATGGACGGCTGATAAATGTAGCTTTGGGTTGAGGGCAGCACTGAAACCTGTAACCTCCTAGTGCAGTTGTTCTCAACTGGCAGATCCCAATCCAAAACTGGGTCTTTGGCCCATTTCGAGTGGTTTGTTGAGGTATACTTCCACTTCATAAAACAAAAATCTCTATTTAGAAGTGTACCAAATTTGACGCTGCAATTTAATTTGGAGTGCTGTTTCCAAGTTGTACAGTTGTTGATAATCAAGATAGTCACTTGCTACGCTCAAACTTTCCACGTCAAAGCTAACTGCACCATCCATTTCGTGAAACAAAAAGACAATGGTTAAAATCTTACACTTAATGGTTGTCATGACTAAGAACAAAATGTGGAAGCAAATCTTAGACGTCCAAATGGGTCCAAGAGGTAGTCTCCCATTAACCCCCATCACGGACATTAGCGCCACTTAGCAAGTTTGGCTTTAAACCTTCCCATACATCTCATAATATACTGTTAAAGACAGTAATGCCTGCCATTTACCATGTGTGTTTTTGCATGAGAGCTTCTTTTCACATTTCAAATTACATCATATTTTATTCTAGAGGGAAGACATATTGTGGCTTACCTCACATTGAAGGATTTGTTGGTGTTTTTCTCATTTATGACCTTGCTTTTGGATTTGTTTCAGGGCTGGGCCGGTCTTGAAATTTTTGCTGCAGATCCATTGTCACCCAATAATCGAATCAATCGGCACGATGGTCTGGTCTTGGGGGTTTCACCAGGCGTCTTTCCCACTTGCGACAGTTGAATTAAGTCAAATAAAATTAAATAGCCTTTCTTAACATTCTCAGATATTAAATGTGAAACAATATAAAATGTAACTATGGTAGTGTTAAATAAAATCATATCAAATAGATCAGCATCACCTGAAGAAATTAGGCCAAAATGCACTTTTCTGGGACAGTCCCCGTTTATTCTGCTTGTCCCTGTTAAATAAACAAGTAAACAAACAAACAATAAAATAAAATGTCTGCCCCTATTTGATTTTCAGTTGACTTTGTTAATGTTCCATGCTGTTCCATTCCATGAAGATGAGCATGTTCACCTTCTCCAGTTTGAGGCAAAAGTGTGGGGGTGTGACTACATTTCCAGCGGTGCTAAAAAACAGTTTGGATGCATTATTATTATGCATATTATTCTTATAAGTAGTAGTTCTAGCAGCCTAGTTGTTGTTTTAATTATTATAATTAAATAAGCCCCTTTTACACAGCCTGTTCAAGGCAAATGAATGTTGCCCTTTTATTCACACATGAAACTATATGTATATTTATAGGAAAGGTAAATTATTTCATACATTTTAGGAAAACATTAACAACTGGCAATTATGACTTTTTTTTTTTTTTTTTTGTATGAGTGTCAGTGACCTTCAATAGCCGTCAATCACCGAATATGAAATAACCAGCCCTGCTGATATGAGCCGTTTGAGTTATTAATGTTTGGTGTACAGTATACCTTGCAAATTACAATAATTAAAATTATAATGTCCATATAACTTTGCAGAAGCTTGTTTAGTATTTTCTTTTTTTTTGTATGAGCATACTATCTGAGAGAGAGTTTGGTTAATTTATTGGTTAGTTTGTACATTTTAAGCTTCTAAATCTGGGGAACTGTATAAATATTTCTAGGGATTTGATGGTGTGCACTTTCACTATCATGGTTTTGCAAATGTAGCTTGTAACTTTTTTAGAAAGGGAAATTTCATGTTCAATTTGTTTGACCCCTACGGAATGCGGTGTATAACGGCAAAAGCTCGTGAGAGACAATGCCACAGCCATAGGACTGTGATATCCATTAAAGTTGACTCCAGCCAAAAAGGACAAGACAACACATTCAAACTAAGTATGAAATTGATAACAACTAAATGAGTAACCCATAGTCTGTGCAGACGAATAACCGTCCTTTGAAATTATGCATGAAATTTATATCATGCTGACAATAAAAAGATTAATGATTTTATTATTGACAACTTTGTAATTTTAAAAAGTGATCCCTAACACTGAACTTGGCCCAAGTAAGAAAATACTGTTGTGTTTATCATTTAGCCTACTCCTTTCTGATAAGTAAATGGGTAGTATTGATTAACAACTCATTCTGGGGTTTATTAACTTATACGTATAATATATTTTACTTAAAGGTATACCTCTAGTTTTTGGGGAATTCCTGCAGTTGCTAGGCTAGTTCCTTCTCTCTGCAGACCTAACAAGTTGACTTTGCATTACTATGCAGCCCGTTGCCATCTTCTTTCTGGACAAGTGAATGAAATTTGAACCGACCTTCTGGTCTGAATCTGGATAAGATAGGCAAACACCGAATATTACTTGCCAGACCTGTGAATACCTTGGCCACCCCTCTTCAGGCGAAGCGGTGCAAACTTTTACAGAAAGGCTAAAAACAAAGCCGGAGATTGTGGCCAGACTAAAGTCTGCTAGCACAGCAGATGTTGGTGTCTTCTCTGGATTAACTGATTTATTTCTCCCAGTGGTGTTATTGCAGAATGTCCATTAGCGGGGATTCTTGGAACGTGCACATGTGCTGATAACTCCATGATTTGATGCCATAATCAGAAGTGGAATTTAGCTGCAGTTATTTGATATAATGCATATACCAAAGAAAAATCAGATATAGGATGCGTTTCACCACCAGCCACAAAAATTCTAACCATGTCACAACAATGTGTTCTAGGCAAATATTTCCTTTGAAGATCATTAATCTCTTGATGCGGGGCAATCCACAGCGGGCTGCACTCATCATTGCAAGCGTTGTGGCTGTACATGGCGCCGCCCCTTGCGGTCGCCTGCGCGCCGGTCGACTTTGCTTTGCGTTTTTTCATCATAATGTCCGCCAAAAAAGCATCGGCAGTTGTCTTTTACAGCCGCGATGCACTCGTGGATATAAAAACTTCCCTAAAAGAACAGCTTTGGGACTTTGTATCCGTGGAACTAGAGTGGCCGACAGAAATTCTACGCAACAACAACAACAACACCGTTCCACGAGCGGGCCCACGGAGGAAGCACCATGGTAAACGAAGTGGCATTCGGGTCAGAATGAGGACGCAACCTTACCGTCCACCTCTGCCAAGCATCCTTCTTGCCAGCGCTCAGTCTCTGGAGAACAAGATGGATGAACTTCGAGCGAGGATTAAATTCCAACGGGACATGAGGAACTGTTGCGTCCTCTGCCTGACGGAGACATGGCTGAACCCATTTTTATTTTATTCAATATATTTTATTTTATTCTATAGTATTCGACTTACTGCATTACCTTTTAGGAATCAGTTAGTTTGTCAACTAGAAATTCTTAGGTAGCTACTGTGTTCAGTCTAGGACATGTTGTGTGTAATCACCTGGTGCGTTGCATTGACACTTCACTGCATGTATATATATGTATGTGACGAATAAACCTCTTGAATCTTAAATCTACATTCAGGGTTCCAGCTGTGTGCAACCATGGAGATTTGAATTGTAAATGGATGGATTTATGTAACTTTCACATTAAATTGTGCTGTTTACATGGCAACTATAGGTTCCCTTTTGGTGTTGTACAATTCATAACAGTCGTCACTCGCACTCACCCATCTGTTCTATGATTACTTCAACACCTTCACTTTCAATCCTTTGTCTTTGTGATTAGAATGGTAAAAATTAAAGATACGTGCGGCTCTGTACTTTAAACTCTTGAATGATGGACTGCCTCTATATTACGTTTTTGTGTGTGTGTGTGCGCGCGCGCATATACTGTATATACTGATCAGTCGCAACATTAAAACCACTGACAGGTGATGTGAACTTTTTGTGTAGTGAATATCATTGATTATCTCATTCCAATGGCACCTGTCAAGGGGTGGGATATATTGCGCAGCAAGTGAACAGTCAGCTCTTGAAGTTGATGTGTTGGAAGCGGGAAGAATGGGCAAGCGTAAGGATCTAAGTGACTTCGAAGGCCCAAATTGTGATGCCAGATGGCTGGGTCAGAGCATCTCAAAAACAAAGTCTTGTGGGATGTTCCCTGGTATGCAGTGGATAGTACCTACCAAACGTGGTCAAGGAAGGACAACTGGAGACAGGGTCATAGGCGCCCAAGGCTCATTGATGCACGTGAGGAGACAAGTCTAGCCCATCTGGTAAGATCCCACAGAAGAGCTACTGTAGCACAAATTGCTGAAAAGGTTCATGCTGGCTATAATACAACGATGTCAGAACAGACAGTGCATCGCAGTTTGCTGCGTAGCTGTAGACTGGTCAGTGCCTATGCTGACCCTGTCCACTACTGAAAATGCCTACACTGGACATGTGAGCGTCAGAACTGGACAATGGAAGAAGGTGGCCTGGTCTGATGAACACGTTTTCTTCTACATCATGTGGATGGCCGGGGTTAGGGTCCGATCGAGCATCTGTGGGATGTGCTGGAACAACAAGCTCAATCCATGGGGACCCCACCTCACAACCCACAGGACTTAAAGGATCTGATGCGAACGTCTGGGTCCAGATACCACAAGACACCTTCAGAGGTTTTGTGAAGTCTATATCTCGACGGGTCAGAGCTGTTTTGAGGTACAAGGCGGAGCGTGCGTGCGTGCGTGCGTGTGTGTGAGATATATATTACAGACAGCAAGTTTCATACATTTCGGGTTTTGCCCTAATTGGACAGGCCCTCCGTGCTTTTGCACTTGCTGCCTCTGAATGTGTTTCCCCATCGAGTCTGGGGATCAAAGTCGATGCTCGGAGATTAAAAAAGGAGGCCAATAATGACTCTGGCAGGATTATTTACAAAAACGGAGATCTGAGAGCAACATCACCCATCCCCTCATCATGTCATGTTCCTTGTTGTCCGCCTTATTCCCTATTTAACTATAACATTAGCCATACAAATTACAGAAAATATATTCATTGGGGACGCTGTCTTCAATGATCCTGCTTGGTTTGTATTTATTTTGCTTGAGTCGCTGGCCTGCCTGACCGACCTTCTAAAATTTTGAATTAGCTAATGCTCTGTAGGCATAGTCTGGACTTTATGGGCTAATGGACTTCATGAACAAGGGGGCAAGGGCAGAACGTATAGGGGATGGTGGAAAGACGTTAAAAATCTACTCTTAATTGAGCTAGAGACAGGGAGGCGGACCAGCCGACTGGATCAGGAAGAGAAAATGGAGAGGAATGAATTAACAGGGGAAAAGAGAGTGGATACATTAGGAGTAATGGAAGAGGTTCCAGATATTAATATGGACACCACAGTTGCAGGGTTAGAATATCTTTATGGGTTGGACATGAAGGATTTTACCAAGAATGGTGTGCTCCTAGCTAAAACCATTATCGTCATTATGTGTTGTATACAAGTACTCCTCACTTAATGACCAAGTTCGGTTCCTACAACCAGGTCACTAAATGAATTGGTCGATAAGTGAGGGTCCGCGTCATTCCACGGTAAGTGGGCGTGACCATTGTGAACGCTAGTGTGGTGAATACTGGCAGACTGCGGGAACGAGTCTGAGAACGGGGATGCGCGATGAGGTGCTTGATGCTGAGAAGCTGCAGTATTGTATGCAGCATACAATACAGATGGTTAGAGAGCTGGTCGTAAGTCTGAATGGTTGTTAAACAGGTAGGTTGTTAATGAGTGATGAGTGATGAGTACCTGTACGTTTCATGTGTTCAGTCATGGCACCGGGAACCCCAGTCGCTGTAATGTAAGCCACCTTTTGGACAGCTCTTGAAGCTTAAGGCTGACAATTCTTACCACGTGTGTTGAAGGCGTGCTTTCTGTCATTATCTATCCATTTGAAGAAAGACACTTAATGATCGTTTTTAGGTGGAAAGCGCTTACGGACTGAATGGTACCCAATGCAAAGCATTGATGTTATTTTTGACCGTTCGAAACAACCGTTTCTATGGAAACTGTTGCAGTCATGTGGAGAAAAAAACTGTTTCCGTAAAGGTTGAAACGATCATTTGTGCTTGGCCTTGCAGTTGGCTGCCCTTTTGAGATTAAATCCTACCAATAAATTTTCTTCTCTCCTACAGTATGAATTTATCAATTACATTAACTGCCAATATCAATTACATTAACTGCCAAGTTTATTTTCAATCAAAGTTAAAACCCTTCAAGTAAAATAGTATTTGAAGCAGCTTAGTTTTTGTCCATCAAACAATGATACAAAATGTTAACTCAAGAATCCTTGCTGCGCAAGAAATATTATTAAAAAGGCAAGCTAAAAAACATTAGTAAACCCAATTATCTAGTCGGTCGACAATCCTTTGATCATGTCTCCAAAACTAAATGGAATGACCAGAAATACACAGGAAATCAAACTATTTTGGCAAAATATGTACTGTTTATTCACACTTTTTTTTTTAATGTCATTACAACCTTAATGAGAAACTTTGGACTTCTGCGGAATCAACTCAATAGGAAAAAATATATTACTAGTCTTGGTAAGAGCCAAACTGCAGTTCGTGGAATGATAGTTATTTATGTCCTTATTATATCATCATCTCCAGTTTGGTCATGTAATCTGAATATGCGAGGCTGGACAGATGTGGCAGTAATGCTGAGCACTTGGTTTATTTCACTGGGGAGAACACAGCGGTCGTGCGGTCGGGTCACTAACTCGCTAGTGACACAGCATTATTCCCACAGATGGCTTCGGGATGCGGAAGGACACGTGCGATAAGACGACACCTTGCACATCTGCATCTTAATGAGTGGGTTCGTTTTTGTGGAGAGTGCTGTACTCCAATGAGATCATGTTGAATGTGTTTTATGAAATAATACAATTATAAAAACATTGGAAAATTCGTAATTCAAGTTAATCCTTTAATTTTAAGTTTAACATTTTTTTTTTAATTCTAAGTTCTAGCTCACTATGCTAGCATGCCCCCGCTATTATTCTGTAACTTCTAAACATTACTATTTCCTGCATTTATTGTTTCCTTTATGTCGAGAGCATGCGCAAGATCGCTACGAGCTGCTCTCGCCTTCTTTATTTTCGTGTTATGTCACTTTCTTTGCACATAACTCATCCTGCAGAATTGCCTATGACCTCCAGACTTTACTGGACATAAGATTGGATGTTCCCAACAGCTAGAAGCTGTGGGACTTACCGAAAGAGTGCCTACAACAAACAGGTACCACCACGGAGTAATGGGTTGCTGCCTGAGGCAAGGTAAATGAGGTGGCATCCTGGTGAAACCACGACAGCGTCCTACTCAGCCCCCAATTCCCAGTATACAACTGGCCAACATCCAGTCCCTTGACAACAAGTTGGACGAACTCCAATGCCAAATCAGCTCTCAAAGGTACATGAAGGACTATTGTGAGATCTGCTTACGGAAACTCGCCATTTCAATTGTGGCGGGGGACTTTCACCACTGTAACCTCAAATCTGTGCTACCAAAATTTGACCAACATGTCAACTGCCCAACCAGAGGCAATAAGACTCTTGACCACTGTTACTCCATGATCAGGGCATTTTACAGGTCTATTGCACAATCGAATTTTGGGAAATCTGACCACCTGTCAGTGGTCTTGCTTCTCGTCTATAAGCAGAAAGTGAAGTGTGCGCAATCCACTGTGAGTACAGTACAATTCTGGACTGTGGAACACAAATTTAAACTTCAGGGATGTTTTGAATCAACAGACTGCTCAATCTTTAAGGATTCAACCTCTGGTTTGGATGATTATGCTAAATCGGTCACTGGTTATGTTAGATTCTGTGGATAACTGTGTCCCAGTATAGACTCCTATCGCTCCCCTCGCTCCTATCCCAACCAGAAGCCCTGGATTAAGTGCCATTCGCCTGATGTTGAGGGAGCGTACAATTGCTTTTAAATCGGGGGACCAGGAAAGGTAACTAAAATCCAGGTATGACTTACGGAGAGCCATCAAAGCTGTTAAAACACTAAGATATAGGGACAAACTGGAAGGATCACTACAGTGATCTGTGACTCACAGCATATGTGGAGGGGGCTGCAGCTTACAAATCTAAGCTCAGTGTGACTACCAACACCTCTGCTTCACTCCCGCACGAGTTTAACAACTTTTACACCCACTTTGAGGGTCACAACTTGGATTCAGAGACAGTAGCACAGTGGCCGACCGATTAATTTGGCAGATATTTGCGCATTTTGAGATAATCTACATCGGCCAATGCTTGCACTCACGAGACCTTTAAGCAAAAAATCTCTGCAGACTAGTACAAAAAGATCTATTTTTCTATTCACATATATTCTGAATATTTGAAACTGTTTCAGTGCTCATTTTCCACACCATCGATACACGGTACCAGCTGTGCTTCCTCGCCCTCTACTATCCGACAGCGAGTTGAGAGACACACCACTGCAGTGCCCACATAGCCCCACCTTCTCTCACTCACTCGCTGTCTTCACTGTCTCATTCGCTTCAGTTTGTTATGGTGTTAGCTCACTAAAGATGGCAAGTGCAGAGCATCTGCGACGGATTTTGAAAGATAACAGCCGGAGTTCTGCTTGGAAATACTTTGCATTTGAGGCAAAACGTAAACCTCAGAGAATTCAAATTTTGTTTTTCTTCTCCAGATAGCGATGTGCCATGTGTGCACTAATATAAGTTGAGAAAAAATATCTTGAAGATAAATCTGCTGTAATCTCATTTTTAACCGAGAATGGAATTTCCGATGTTTTTCGAAGTACTCAAACTTCGTCATATCATAGTATCATATTGGAAAGAAGCGGCCATGCACACTTGGTGTGTGTGTGCACGTCTGCATGCCCATCTCTTCCTCTCTAGGCTTTCTCTCTTTTTTCCTTTATCCTCCAACCCCTCATGCCACTGCTCCTCTGAGCTGGAAGCAGCTGTTGTTTGTTCATTAACTTCCTTTAGGTAGTGCACATACCCTGCAGCAATGGGATAAAGTAGCACACACACATTCTATTTTTGCTTCTACCGTGCAACTCTCTCTTATCCCTTTCTCTCTTTTCTTCCTAATAATAATAAAAATAATAATAACTTAAATTTGTATAGCGCCTTTCAAAGAACCCAAGGTCGCTTTACAGGAGAGGGGCAAGGGGGGGGGGGGGGACACTGATTAAGGGAGAGAGGAACAAAAAAAAAAAAAAGTATCTAAACTAACTAACTAATGGGGAAAGGCCATTCTGAAAAGGTGGGTCTTGAGGGTTGTTTTGAAAGTGTCCAGGGTTGGGGCGTTACGGATTACGGGAGGGAGAGAGTTCCACAGGGTGGGGGCTGCCACGCTGAAAGCTCTGTCCCCGAAAGTTCGTAATCTGGTACGGGGGATGGACAGCAGACCCATGTTTGAGGACCGAAGTTCCGGGATATAGTGTGCTGGTGGAGGAGGTCGGACAGGTATTGGGGGGTGAATGCGATGAGATTTGTATGTGAGGAGGAGGAGTTTGTAGGAGATGCGGAACTTGACCGGGAGCCAGTGGAGGTGGATGAGGGTGGGGGTGATGTGCTGCCAGGGCTGGGTGTGGATGAGAACCCTGGCAGCTGAGTTCTGCACATACTGGAGCCTGTCCAGGGCTTTGTTGGAAACCCCGGACAGGAGGTGATGAAAGCGTGGATGAGGATTTCAGCCACGGAGTCTGAGAGTGAGGGACGGAGACGGGAGATGTTTTTGAGGTGATAGAAGGCGGACTTGGTGATGGATCTGATGTGTGACTGAAAGGAGAGGATGGAGTCCAGAATAACACCCAGGTTGCGGACCTCGGGGGAGGAGGAGCCGTTGATCTTGACAAATTGAGTTCTGTTTGATAGATATGAGTGAAACCATGACAGAGCTGTTCCAGTGATGCCAAGGAGGTCGGATGGGTGTGGAGGATTGTGTGGGAAACCGTGTCGAAAGCAGCGGAAAGGTCCAGGAGGATGAGGATACTGATGTTACCGGAGTCTGCAGCGAGGAGGATGTCGTTGGTGATCTTGATTAGGCTGGTCTCTGTGCTGTGGTGTGCTCTGTAGGCTGACTGCAGCGGTTCGTAGAGCTCATGGTTCGTTGACATTAGGGTCCAGGGAGCAAGTGGAGGCTTTGGCATTGGTCACCAACCTCGACTAGTCAAACATCCACTAGGGAGAAGGAAGAGAGAGAGCATTGGGGGTGGAGGGGGGCAGCTGAGGGCACACTGCCCAGTGTCTGGGACACGTTGGGAGGAGAGGGGGCAGGAACCAGGAGTTGTTGGTGAATGGTGTCCACTTTAGCCTGGAAAAAGTCCAGGAACTTGGTGCAGAGGTCAGGTGCATCGGCAGTGTGGGAGGCAGCAAGGGGGTGGAGCAGACAGTTTATGGTGGTGAATAGTGTTCTGGGGGGGTTTTGCTGAGAGCCAATAAGGGTGGCGTAGTAATTGATCTTGGTCCTTGAGAGTTCCTCCTTGTAGGACAGAACATGGTCTTCAAAGGCCAGAAGGTGGACGGTGAGGCCAGTTTGTTTGTAGAGCCACTCCAACTGGCGACTGGTGGCCTTCATGATGCTGAGGTCAGTGGTGAACCAGGAGGCGGGTATAGCATACAGTCCGGGATTTAAGGGGGGCCAGAGAGTCCAGGCTACTGGATAGAGCAACATTGTAATGGGCGACTAGGCCGTCTGGCAAGGTGTCAGCAGGAGCCAGGGCCAGGAGGGTCCCAAGCAGGTCAGATAGAGCTGGTGCACCCACTGACTTAATATTCCTGAAGGTGATGGAACAAGATGGAGACTTGGAGCAGACAGAGGACAATAGCTCGGCAAGCTCAGACATGAAGGTGGTGGAGACCTTGGGGGGGGGGGGCAGTATATGAGGACAATCTGGAGTTGAGGAGAACCAGAGAGTGAAAATCGAATTCACTCAAAAGATGTTAGATTCGGTGTAAGGATTTTCTTGACCTGGATGTCAGCTCGATGGATTACATTTACATTACATTTAGTCATTAAGCAGAAACTTCTTTATCCAAAGCGACTTACAAGGGAGAATTACATTCAAGCTACATTGCAACAGAAACATTAGTGTAACAATAAATAAATACTGCTAAATAGTGCTAAGTAATTGTAAGTTAGGAGAGGAGGTGCTCTCTGAAGAGCTGGGTCTTCAAGTGCTTCTTAAAGACAAAGAGGGAGGCCCCTGCTCTGGTGGTTTTTGGCAGCTTGTTCCATCAACGTGGAACAACAAATGAGAATAGCCTGGATTGCCGTGGTTGTGCAGCCTGCAGAGCCAGGCGGTGCTCATTTAACGAACGAACGCAGCATCCGGGGGGTAACCTGTGCTCTTACAAGAGCATTTAAGTAAGTGGGAGCATTCCCAACAATTACTCTGTAGGCAAGCATCAAAGACTTGAACTTGATGCGAGTGGCTACAGGTAACCAGTGGAGCTCGATAAGCAGCGGAGTAACCGCACTCTGAATCATCTGCGGTGGCTTCACCACACAACTCGGCAAGCCTGTTAAAAGAGCGTTGCAGTAGTTGAGGCGGGAAATCACCAAGGTTTGTACCAGCAGTTGAGTGGCATATTGGGTCAGGTACTGTCTGAATTTTTGGATCTTGAATAGTGTGAAGCGGCACGACCGAGAGACGGCGGCAACATGGCCCAGTGAGGTAAGATTCGAACCAGGAAAGTGCACTGCCAGAGATGCCCATACTTGAGGGTATGGACAGGAGAATGCTGTGATTGACAGTGTCAAAAGCAGCTGATAAGTCTAGCAGAATGAGAACCGAGGATTGGGCAGCAGCTCTCGCAGTTTTTAAGGCCTCCGTCACAGACAACAGGGCTGTTTCAGTGGAGTGTCCACTTTTGGATGACAGCCATCCCACCGCCACGGCCTATGGAGCAGGGATTCTGAAGATACACATATCCTGGGGGAGTGGCTTGGTTGAGTGTTATAAAGTCCTGCTGATTTTGCCATGTGTGGCAAAATCATGGATGAGTCATGTCATGGATGAGTAGTGCTTTATTATTTAAGGAGCGGGTGTTGAGCAGCATGAAGGAAGCAGTAGAGGAGTCAGGCAGGATGGGAGGAGGGAGACTGTCAGCGCAGAGCAAGGCTTCAGACAGAACTTTAGAAAAGCAGCAAAAAGACAAATTAAGCTTAAATGAACCGACTGAGAAGCAGCGTCCTCTCAGACCGGAAGTGACACCTCTTGTATTAGACTAATTAAGTTTTCTTTTCACTGAGGACAGAAGCCTTTCCATTTTTCATTTTTTTCCCCCTCTGTGACACCTCAACAGGTCCCTCGTTTGATCACCTCATACCGGAGAACAGTCTGAAACGTGGGGATAAAAATGTTGCGGATAATCTGGATTGTGCTGGATAGGAGCTTTTCAATGCGCTGTGGATGGAGTGTACGTTTTCCCCTCTGAGGGTCTGAGAACGTCTCCCATCCACGTGAGAAGTAAAAAAATTAAAATTAAAAATAAGAAAAAAAATGGGTCAGCTTTTTCTTTTCTTTTTTTTTATCCTACCATTTCTCTCCCTTGCCTCCTTGTATTTCTCTGGACTCATTTGAATCACCCCTCCCTGTGCACTATTGAACCACGATTGAATTCTTTCTTTCTTTCTTTCTTTCAACCATGTTAAAAGCTGCACAGAGCATTGCTCAGTGTGCTCAGGGACAGCTCCATGCTCATTAAATTTAAAAAAAGGTTTAAGAAAGAAAAAAACAGACCCAGTGTTCTGGGAGAGGCTCTGTCCGGACTCTACATGTGTTTTGGGCTCTGCCAGGCCCGGGCTGGAGCACCGGGTCTTACCAGGGGGGCAGCACGGAGGTTTGGTTAAAACAATCGCTAAGGACACAAGGGGATAAGAGAGTCAAAGAGAAAGTGTCCCCATTAAGCATGGTTTTGTTTCATTCCATAAGAAGATAATAAACAAAGTAAAAACACACTGTTCTTCCGCGCGGATTGCGTGCAGCCCAACGCTAGCATGTGCATCTTCTGTACCCTAGGAGAGGGAGAAAGGTGTGCAAATAGCACCCTGATTGCTCCCTCTCGGTGCCCCGCCTCAGGATGGCTGGCCCTGGACAGCCTTATCAGTTAGATTGTGTAACATTAAAAAATACATTTTAATTATATATATATATTTTTTTAATCGCAGCTTTTGGGAAAACTGTGTTCTATTAAATTTGCATGTCGATGGAATTCGATTAATCGTTCAGCTCTACTCCAGAAAAACAGATGGATAGATCATCATTCTCATCCTTTGAGTGCCCTTGAGATCTGAGACACAAGCTGCTTCCACTGTTTTTTGTTGTTCATTGCCACACCAAGTTCATTCACTCTCAGTCCTGTATCCCTCGTCAGAACATCTGGAAATGTGATTGATCTACTTTCTCTTGATGGGCAAGGAAGCCTCCAGAGCAGAATATCCAAGATTATTTTCCTCTGTAGCAATGTCCATTAAAGGCACTTCTTTATGCCACAACAACTGAGCTTTTATGAGATGGTTCCTCCATGAAATGTTCTTGACACGCATGAGAAGCCTTATTATTACAATTATTATGACAAGCACTGCAGGCCAGTCCTTTCTGTGTCAGGAAGGCATTTCCGCTGAAGTCTTCAATTGAGGATGTTGATGTTGGTGCCGTTCATGGAGCAGATAGGTGGATGTTCCGACTCTCCATTCAAAATCAGGCATTCTGTCTTCTTGGCATTTAGCAGTAGGCCCACTTTTCGCTGCTGACATTTCAAGGGATGTTAAAAGCTCTCGAGCTGAAGATATGAGTTCAGCTGTTAGTGAGATGTCATCCGCCTAATCTAGGTCGGTCAGCTACTTCTGGCTTTGACGTCCACATCTTCTGCCTACTGTGAGACCTTTGGAGCAGTTGGTATCTTATGATTGCCTGAGGACATGGTCAACGACTATCGCAAAGAGAAGTGACACAACTGAAGGATGCCTGCAGTTGTCTGAAATTCCTTACTCCATCAATGCTCTGGACAAAACAAGTTGGTTCTCGTCCATCACTGCTATTGCTTTCACAGTCTATTCTGGTATTCCATAGCTGAGCAGTATATGCATCATAGCTTTTCTATTCACGCTATCAAATGCTTTGGAAAAATCTACAAAAACGATGGAGGCTTTCTTATTTGATACCCGTAGTTCTTTAATGAATCTGTGGTAGGGTGGGTAGATAGATAGATGGAGACAATAAGGGAAAACTCAGAAATGTAGTATCATTAGGTAATATCAAATGGACAGAGTTGATGTTCAGCCATAGAATAGTGTTCAGAATAATTGTGACCCACTGAATACTTCAGGGTCATTTGGCAGGTTTTGACTTTTTTTTCCGCATCATTTGAAGGTGGAGAATCAGAGCTTCCAAACAAGGTGTCAATTGTGCAAATCAAGCAAATATTTTTAAAGCGATGACTTGTTAATGACAAGGGTGTAGCAAACTGTTATTCTGAGATACCTTCAAAGTTTTACCCAGACTTGCTTCATTCACCCAGCTCCCAGAATGCAAATGGTGTTAGCGGACAAATTAAGCCTCATGGCTAATTAACATACTGCTGAATGGGCCAATCACGAACAGCGTTGAACAGCGTCAACAACACAAAACTATTTTTGTTTTAAAAAAAGCTTTTATTTAACAGTAAGAATATACATGTTATTCTAAAAATGGAATTATTTTGGAGTTTAAAAGTACGGACAACACAACAAAATGTAGAGTCTATCAATAATATGAGTCTTAGAAAATCTGAAAATCTGTCATCAACTACTTCAATACGGGCGTATCGTTGGTCTCCTCCGGTGGATCTTGAAAAAATTAATAATATATAAGTCCAGTACGCACTGCTAACACTGACTTGGATGTATCTCACTGGTCAGATTAATGTCTGAGATATGATTCAGAGCTTCCGCCACCCGCTTTGCGTAATCCATAACGAAACGGAGAAGAAAGTCTTCACAGACGACTGAGACCCAAACACTCCCATGCTGTGCTTTAACGGTCTGTATACAGAAGTGACGTAGGTGCGTGACGCGAAAGTTTCTTCTTTTACGCAGTTTCACAACAATGGCTCTGTGTGTGAAAGTAGTAGGATTTCAAGGTTGAATTCTATCAAAACGGTTTCACATTGTGACTTCACATCACATCGAATATGGAGGAATTATTTTCACCTGGACACTCGCATTAAAGGAAACAATAGATCGGCGTTGTTCAGCATCTCGGTAAGTGAACTATGTTTCCCCATGTAATCTTACGGGAATATTTAACTCCACGGTTTTACATTTTTCTACTATTTACAAATCAAACTCGGTTTTGAAAATTGGTTGAGAGATAAAAAAAACCCACATAGGAACACGAATCTGGAAAAATCGCATTTTCCTCCAAGAAAGGTTTTTTCAACTTATTTGGCTGCTCCTGGCCATTTTAGAAATGTGTGAGATGGCTGGTTTTGCTGGGGTGGGTCACAATTAAGATCTCATAAAAGGAAAGAAAAGAGAAGTTGACAACTTTAATTGCTTTTTCATATGTGATGCAAAGAGGATGGATGAATTTATGCATTAAAAGGATGATTTGGATCTCACATTCGCGTCTTGCCTCCATGTAGACTGCACAAGAATATGAGCATTACTACACAAATTGTAATCAAAGTAGAAATCAGTAATTGTCCGCAATAATCTGTCTCGGGTGGATCACACTGCAAGTCCCAGAATTCCATTTGAAACTGAAAGGTTTTATTCATTTATTTTTCAACATCTGTTTACCCTCGTCTTCACTCTTAGGCGGTCACCTCTTATGAACAATTGTTTTGTTTTTTGTTTTTTTCTGGCTGTCTGACGTGATGATCATAGTGGCATTTTATTTGTCATGCTGTGTGTCAACCGGTATGCCCTGACAATTTTGGGTTCCCACTGCTTACATCCATGTCCTCCTTTGGACCAAACTACTCATTTATACCAGCAACACTCGTGTGACCACTAAACTTCTCTCTGTTGATATTTTAAGCAGGTAGCTGAATATATATTGAGGATATGAGCTCCAAGGCTGTAGAATTGTCAAGAGTCACTTCAGCTGAATTAGTCTTCATAACTCACTGGGGCAGTTCCGCCAGCCACACACCACTTGAGTGGCGTTTTCAGAGCCCAATGACACATTGAGGCTGAGATGTTGCAAACAGAGTGGCAAGATGGGATAAGCCGGGAACAGATGGACACATGTCATGACAGAGGCTCACCCCATGTTGTGTGTGGGAATGTGTTATTTACCTGTTGCTCGTTGATTGCTCTGACAAGCAACAGACGTACAGCCACCCTGGTCCCAGGCCCTATTACCTAGGCCCAAGACAGGTGTGGCTGCTTAATCACACCACCCCCACACCACACTCACGTTGTACATTATGACAGAATGTCTCAACAACAGAGGAAATCTGCAAGTCTTTTTGTAGTTTTGCAAGATCACACTAATAATTCATCAGTAAACCACAAAAACTGACTTTTCTAGACTGAAGTTTTTAAAAACATGGGCAACAAGGTATACTTACCCACCTAGGTTGATAGAATTCCATTGAGATGTCTGAGAGTCCACCTTATTAAACTCTTCCAGAGGCGGTAGCAGCAGACCTGAGATGATTGCGGGGATGAAAGCCTATTTTGTCTCTGTGTGATTTCACAGTGGAAACCAGATCACAGCCCCAGAGAAGATAGTCCTTAGGTCATGCAGACTCTGAACATTACTCTGGTCCCTTTATTTTTCCTATGCACTCTATCTCTTTGACAGTCCATTGTGGCCAGGTGCAGCAAGGACAATGGGGGAATGACCAAGAGCTAATATTTCTGAAGGAAGGGGGCTGAAACATTTGACCAATTATATGTATACTATATAATAACATATATTTTCCCTCAGGAAATGGGGCTTTTGTATCTCTGGAGATGAACCGCATTAAGGTGGAAATTATCCGAGACACTCACTATTCTTTTCTTACCCCTATACACTACAACTCAGATGAATAAAGAGAGTATCAATTATAAATATTTTTTCAGAAAGGTATTATATAGCATATAATGCTATATATATATATATATATATATATATATATATATATATATATATATCCCCTCACATTCCCCACATTTTATGTTACAGCCTTATTCCAAAATGGATTAAGTTACTTTTTTTTTCTCATCAATCAACACACAATACCCCATAATGACAAAGCGGAAAAGTTTTTTTTTTTTTTTTGAAATTTTTGCAAATGTATTAATCGCATGTACATACAGTATGTATTCACAGCCTTTACTCAGAACTTTGTTGAAGCACCTTATGCCTTTGGTGTAATGTAAAAATGTATCAGTGGTGGGTACATGGTGTTATCTGATTTGAGTCAGCTTGCCACAGAGTCACAGCAGGACACTCAAAACTTCTTTGCAAAATGTTTTAAGTTATTTAGACAAGGGTATAAATCTTCCGCTGCGGTGTGGCCCCGAATCCTGACTAATTCACCTTATTGACAATTGCTTCTGTGTGGACTGGAAACAATGGACAGTCGAGCTTAGCAATATGATTTTAAATGTTGTGAGACCCCGTGTCTGCTCTCATTGGCTGTAGCTTGTCACTCCTGAGTCGCCCCTGACACGATCAGATATTAAACATACTTGATATCGGGCATTCGTCTGCAAACGCTCGGCGAGCAGTCGAATTGTGTTGAGGAGTTCGTACCAAACTCTTGTCGTTCAAGGGAGCGCGCTAAGATTTTCCTCTGATCTGGGGTTTTTCTCAGCGATCTCCAAAAACCTGTCAGATAGTGGAAATCAGGCCAGAATCACACCGTCTGAACTCAGCATAAGTTGCGAGGTGGAGCCTCCATGGATCGGGCTTGTTGTTCCAGCACTTTCCACCGATGCTTGATCGGATTGAGATCTGGGGAATTTGGAGGCCAAGTCATCACCTTGAAATCTTTGTCATGTTCTTGAAGCCATTCCTGAACAATTTTTGCAGTGTGGTAGCACGCATTATCCTGCTGAAAGACACCACTGTCATCACGGAATACTGTTACCATGAAGGTGTAACAGCTATGACAGACTTGACACCGACAGCACAACCACTTTAAGACTTTAAGAAGCACCTGAAGACCCAGCTCTTCAGTGAGTACCTCCTGTCCTAATCTACAATTACTTTGCACCACCTTGCAGTATTTATTGTTACACCAATGTTGTTGTTACACTAATCTCTGTCGCAATGTAGCTGAATGTTATTCTCCCTTGTAAGTCGCTTTCGATAAAAGCGTCTGCCAAATGACTAAATGTAAATGTAAATGTAACCACAGACATAATCAAGTAGACCTAACAGTTCTTTCATGGGGCTCAGGCAGAAGACAGAGAAAAATACAGGCCAGGAGATCAAACCAGGAAATCAGTCTGTCAAGCTTATAATCCGAAAGGGGCAGGTGAAGGGTTTATCTAGAACCAGGCAGGCAAGGTTACAAAATAAGACACTGGAAACCTGGGTGGAAGTTGCTCGACAATTTGGCACCGTGTGGGTGAACAGGACCGGTAGGAAATAGGAGCAACTTGGAGAGGGCAGCTGGATTAAGACAGAGTCCAGGCAGATCCGTGATTGGGGCGTGGCTGACCCATGCAAGGACCGTGACGGGTTCGGGCTCGGACCCTGGCTGTAATGATATCCCCCTCGATGACGTAATTTCGCGCTGGCGCCTGTGAACGCCCCCAGGCTGCATTTGTGGAAAAGCATTTGCAATGCTTTTTTCTGCCCACCGGGGGGAGCATTGGTTCAAAACGTAAAGCAACTTGCATAGATGGGATAATCTTGCGTTTGTTTAATGATAAATATACATGTTTTGGAACGGCGCATATGTTCTGTACATCTACTACAATCAATGTACACAGTACATCTCTGATTTTAAAAGAACTAATGGTTTGAAAGAATTAATGGATCAGTGGGGGTTTATTTTGTAGATGTATTTAATTGAATAAAACGAATGAAAACACTGCGTAACCGTAAGTAACAGGTGTTTTTATTTATGTAAAATAATGTGAAATATTGCAACAAATATAATCGCAATATTTAATGTGACGCAAAACTCGCCATATCGTGCATTTTCGTACTGCAGGAACTTTTTCATCGTTCTAAAGACATTTTGGAGGAACTGTCCTGTTTGTGTCCGCGCGCCACGCAATACTGTAGGGATGCTCGTAGTTCTTAGAACTCCGAATGAATAAAATAAAATAAATAGTATTTTTATTGTCGATGTATTTTCTTATGAAGTTAACTGAATATAACAAAATCGCAGAGGGAGCAAGCCCGTGCTTTATGAAAGTGGGCACAAAGTTTCAAATCATATCTTCTAGATTGAATATGAGTGGTGATTCAGCAACCGGATTGATTATTTCTCGCCTCAAATTTTTTCAGAAATGAATTTTAGTGGATTGATAAGAAGGTGAATTCATTGAAAGTTAAGGAGTAAATACAACACAGAACTCGTGCTGTCATCCGTTGGATGACGTCACATCTGCGTCACCAGTGCTAGGTTCTCGGGGAGCTCCCCCAGGTCCTAGTGCCCCTGGGGTGGTCCCATCATGTGTGAAAACACGTTGCGTCGAATGGTGAGGTCGCTGATGATATATATTCCCACTCCTATATTCACTCACCGGCCACTTTATTGGGTACAACTTGCTAGTACCGGGTTGGACCCCCTTCTGCCTTCAGAACTGCCTTAGTTCTTTGTGGCATAGATTCAACAAGGTATTGGAAACATTCCTCTGAGATTTTGGTCTATATTGACATGATGGCATCATGCAGTTGCTGCAGATTTGTCGGCTGCACATCCATGATGCGTATCTCCCGTTCCACCACAACCCAAGGGGGGTGTGTGAGGGGGGGGGCTGTGTGTGTGTGTGTCTCATCTGGTTCCATACTGTGCTTGAATAAAAAACACAAAACTTTCAAAAAAGATTAATCTGTGTTCTCTGTGACGATTGAATGAGCTTGAGACAATGAATGACATAAAAACAACAAATAGCAGGGTTAGCACTGAGGTTATAATGTACGTAATAGCAGTGTAAGGTGTAGAAGACAAGGTAATTCATATATTTGGGTTTCCCCATTTCCTTAAATATAAATGGTTACTCAAATAAATGCCGGGGGTGTGCACAAGTTGTTTTTTGGTTGTTTTTTTCCCCTACGGTGTGCTGTGTGCGCACCTTATACGTTAGTACTTATTACTACTTCTCTATGCAAATACTTATCTGAAGTATATTATTAGTATCCATCAATCCCTGTTGCTTTTCAGAAGGCCAACTAATGCTAATTAGCTCACTAATTTTTTTAAATAATCAATTGTATCTGAGCCTACCAGTCTACAACATTAACACAAGGATACAGTACTTGTCTCTAATTGCCGCAGTCCACATTTTTTGAGTGACTACGAAGCAGACCGCAGATAAAGCCTTGGGCCATCTCTTTCTTTACACTTGATGGCCGGTCATTGTGTCACCCGACAGGTCTGGAAGCCCTCACACCTAACCCATACATGTGGAAACACAGACCCATTGACAAAAATCTCCACATTCAATGGAGCGATCCACCCCTTTCTCACTGAGAGGTGAAAATGATTCTCTGTAGAGGGGGAATCAAATATGTGTTGCGCATTTCTAAAATCGCCAGGAGTCGCCAAATAAGTTAAAAAACCTTTCTAGAAGGAAGATTCGATTTTTCCAGATTTGTTTTCCTTTGTGGGGTTTTTTTTTATCTCAACGTATTTTCAATACTGAGTTTGATTTATAAATAGTAGGAAATGTTAAACCATGGAGTTAAATATTCCCGTTAGATTTAATGGGGAAACACAGTTCACCTACCGAGACGCTGAATAGCGCTGAACAATGCAGATCGATCGTTTCCTTTAAAGCTACCGTCCAGGTGAAGATCATTCCTCCATGTGACGTGAAGTCACAATGCAAAACCTTTTTGATAGAGTTCAATCTTTAAATTGTACTACTTTTACAGACACAAAGATACATTATTGTGTAGGAGGCGTATACCAACAAAGAAGAAATGCTGACATCACTTCCGTAAAACAAGACGATCCAGGATCGAGGATCCATTTTCACTTGTCTGTGAAAACTTTTTTTCTCCATGTTGTTTATGGATTATGAGAAGCGGCTGGCGGAAGATCTAAATTACGTCGATCTCAATCTGACCAGTGCGATAGATCCAAGTCAGTGTAAGCAACGCGTACTGGACTTAATTTTCCGCGATGCTGAATCTGATACCAGTGTAATCCTGGACTTGGAGAACATTTCAAACAGAGGATTTCAACCTGAATGTGACGATGAAACGGAATATTTTCAAGAACCACCGGAAGAGACCGAAGACACGCCCGTTGTTCTTACAGCGGAAGGAGATGACGTGATGAAGTCCGTTGAGGTTGGTGATGCAGATTATGAAGTAGTAATGGACAAGATTCTCAAGTTTACCTGCAAATGCAGCCAGGGGCGAAAAGAAAATAACAGGCAGCCCCAAACAACCTTTCAGAGTGTAGCTGGGGTAGGGTCGGGGTTAGCCCACATAACTCCAAGAACTTTGAAGATATTTGGCATACGCACATTTACATATTAAAGGACTCACCGAGGCTGATATACAGAGACTCATATTATTGATAGACTACATTTTCTGTTGTCTGCACTTTTAACTCCTAAATAATTCCACTTTTATAAAAACATATTTATGTTAAATAAAAGCCTTTTTAAAAACAGATGTGTCAATGACGCTGTTCAACATCCACTCAAAACACAAGGACAATACAGATATTGCCCCCTTTCAGCAGGGTGTCAAGTGACCATGTGACAATAGCCATTATTGTCTGCATTTTATTTAGTCTTTCTTTTAGCTCAATACGTTTATATTATTTATACTACACTACTACTACTACAGTACTTCTTTCCAGTTTAGATTCTTAAATTTTGTTTAAAAGTTAACTATGTAACATGTAGATTAAAATAAAGCATTAAGACCTTGTTCTTATTCACATGACAAAAATCTATTGAACTTTGAAAGATGACCTCTGGTCAGGGTTCAAAGGACAATATCTCAGGTAGTGTGTTAGGGGTGAAAATCTGAAATCTCTCGGGAATGTGATTGTGTTTTTTGAGGAGTTAGCGCCATCTCATGGTGACACACTGCAATTGAATAAATGGGCGCGTTTACAGTCGAAATTAAACACGCCCTATCAGGACACATGAGAAGGAGTGGGGCAATTCCAGCCAAATGGCACCAGGCTTGGAGCCGCATGATGGTTGACTGGAAGCTGGTTGCAATGGAAGAGGCCTCTTCAAGTGACTCCTACTGTAGACAGACAGTTGTTGTCACAATGCTATGGTGTCACAGTGCTTATTTGGAAGCCGATTGGAAGGGGCAAAAACTCGAGGAGAGACTGAATCTGAAATGACAGGAAACAGAGATATGTGACAGGATCACACATGGCAGCCTAAGTTGTGACAGAAGGGCCTGCAACAATGTTTAGGTACATGTCAAAGTAACATCCACATGAATGCCAGGACCCAAGGTTTCTCAGCAGTTTGGACAGTTTGGACGACTTCCATGCGCTTCTCTCGTTGAGGTTGAGCGTCAAGTTAAATTTATCTGACTACACTAACTTTATCAGTTAGGCCTGAATCTTTCGTGGATTGGTTGAAAACAAAATAAAGAACGTAATATAACGTTGCAAAACACAAGGTTTAGTGATACTAAATTAAATTAATAAAATAAGAAAATGCAGTTATTCACCTGAGTGGCTGGAGCAGGCTTGTTCAATAAACTTTAAATTGCAAGCAAACTTGAAGAAAAATGAAAAACAAAAACAGAATTAAATACATTTCTTACTCAAGGAGGGCCAGCCTGATACCTGGGCGGAGGCTCCTTTCAAATGCTAGACTCGAGGAGGCGGAGGAGGCAGTTTTTGTGCTTCTCCGATCTTTTAACTGGCTATTGATTATTTCTAACTAGTGAAGGTAATTTAACTTTATACACAAAAGTCACATAGCTTCACACACAATGTTCAAACCAATGAAACCAATTCTCAGTAACAACTAACTAACTAACTATTAAAACATGATTTCAACACCCATAATAAATGCATACTGTATCACTGTTCTGGATTACTGCATACTGCACTGTATTGCTGTTCTGTTCAGTGTTACTGTATTGCTGTGTCGTACTGTTGTATACTGTACTGTATATCTCCACACACACTTCATTCACATGCCACTTGACTGCACATATCAGTATACAGTATACAAATAGCTTATCCCATTATACATAATTATTCCCTTTACTTCTATTTTGTACCCCCACTCTGTATTACCTTTTTGAGTCTTTTTCAACTTTATTTTATTTTATGTGATTCTGTTCACTAACTGCATTACGTTTTAGGAATCAGTTAGCTAGGTGGAAATCAGGTTTATTATTATGTTCGGTTTAGAACTTATTGTGCATAATTTCTGGGTGCGTTGCAAAGACATTTTACTGCATATATGTACAGTATGAACGTATGTACTGTATATGTATGTGACAATCTTTAAATGGCATACAATCATAATCTTAAATTTGATTGTACCACACACAATAAACATTTTAATCTTGAGATTTTTACATGTTGGCCCCTCGACGGCAACATGGCTACATGATATTCATTTAAATGAGGTTTTTGTAACTTCATCAATTTACATCGTGCAGCAATGAGAGTTGGATCATTTTTCATAGAAACATTTGCAGAAATAATACTTCAATTACTGACTGATTTGACCTTGGTTCCATTTTGCCCCCTCATCCAGTCCCATGAGTGGGATAGAATGATGGGCTAAAAGCCGGCAATAGATGGGGCGATGGAGGAAAATGAGGATGAATGGGAAATAAACTTTCTAGAGAGAGAGGCTGGTGACAGAAACCGGAAAGGTCAACCTACATGGGCTTTATAGTTAAGTAAATCAACGGGCACTCTTCCCCCTATTCTCACGCCACTTTCTCGCTCTCATATCCTGAGATCCGGCGTTTCAATTCATTGTGCATTTACTAGGCAGGTTTCATTCAACTCTGAGCATTGTACCAGACTCAAGTAGAATGGTAGTCGATAATAATTTGTAATGGTGTTTTTAATCTCATTTTGGCAGATGGCTGAGGTTCAACACGGTAAAATTGATTGGGGGGGGGGGGAACAAATCACCATTATTTTTTTCTTTTTTTTTTTTTCTCTGTGATTTCCAGTCTTCCATAATATTTTATGTAGAGACCAAACCTTCTATATATTTGCAGCATTCAATTCCTTGTCATGCCCAATCCATATCTCAAAACACCAGGATTAAGAGGCACATCCTCTTGAACATTCATTCAGCCCTGCTGTACCATTTCTATTTCCTGTGAAGAACTTGTCCCATTCGATGAACTAACGTCTCCTCAGTCAAAGAACCTAGCATTTCATTTATATGAATAGGTTTGATAGTCTCCTCCCTTCTCTCTGGATTACTTTCCTCTCTTTTCCTCATCATTGTGAGGAATGTTCATCATAGTATTTGTATGTTGGATCCCAATCTGCTACTTGTGGAAATAGATGGTGGCGTTTTTTTATGGCTACTTAGAGGAGGCTTTAGGGTGGAGTTGGGTGGTGAAGTTATTTTGACCAAAGGCCTCAGGCATTAATGCACCTTGATCCCAGTCCTAGAGCTGGACAACTTATTTTCAAAAGCAATTACCTTGAAGTTGTCTTTAAAAAAGGTAAAATTTGTAGCCATTTTCCATCCTCTGGGTTTGCTTTCGTTATGTGTCAAACAACTCAGAAGCTTGGCTGTTGAATCAGACATTAGAGCCCCTGGCTTTTTAATGGCTGTGGTCCAGGAAGTAGGACTGGAAACTATCTTGGCCCTTTAATTATGGCTTGTGCTGTAGTGTTGCTGTAGGTCCCACCTGGGGGACTGTCCCACAGGGGCTGCACAGGAACCCTATCTCCACCATCAAAGGCACCAAGCCGATCCGATAGTCTGGAGTGTCATGGAAATACCATCAATCACATCTCCCAATAACTGCTTCTTCTCTTCGGACTGCTTGGATTACCCGCTGCCCATTATTTTTCACATTATTGAGTTTGATATTTGTGAGGTGGCTTTGTTCATCCATCTGAGCGACTGTGATCAGCAGAGGAAGAAAGACGAAGAACCAAATTTTATATATATATGTATATATGTGTGTGTGTATATATATATATATATATATATATATATATATATATATATATATATATATATATACATACACACAGTATATACACACACACACACACGTTTCACTGTAATGAAACATCAATGCTCATTTCAAGCTTAATCCCAGGAATCGATAGCCATTCGAAGGGACTGGGTCTAAGTGACTGACCAAATCGTATATTCAGGATACTTAAAGGGGACCTATTATGCTCCTTTTAAGCAAGATAATGTGACCTACAACATCCTTACCCGGCACATTTTGCAGTGCTGTACTGTTGGCTAGATGTCAAAAACATTGGAAATTTCTTTCTTGGTCCAAAATAGGATTATAGCAGATTCATGTTCCTCAAGTTCTCTATCTTTGAACTTATTTTCAAAACTGAGTTTGATTTCTAAATATCAGATTAATATTAAAAGGCTGAGGCTACCTGATCCACATGCATTTCACAGGGGAAAAAAAACACTCACCAACTTGTTGAACAGTGCAAACAGTGATCTTAGGGTTCCCTTTAATGCAAAGATATATATCATCCTTTGATATTCTGTGTGATGTCAAGTCGGCATGTGAAACCCTTTGGATAAAATAAGGTTATAAATGAACCCGGACGACACCGGGTGTTCTTCGCATGGTAAAAAAACAAAAACAATGTTGCCCGCAACACCTCAGGTGGACACGGCGAAGAAGAGCTGATGTCGCTTCCGTCAACAATGTTTAAAGAAACATCAGTAACACACCAGAAGCAAGAAATTTCACTTCTCTGTGAAAACATTTCTCTGTGTTGTTATGGATTACAAGAAGAGGGTGGCAGAAGCTGTCAATCATGTTGCGGAACTGCCAGCCGGCAGTGGGCGCGGGGTGCTTCCAAGAAACAGCAATTCCCAGAATGCAAGGCTGGGAAGGCCCCCCCATTTGCATTATGGGAATTGTTGTTGTCTGGTGATATGTTTCATGTGCGGGATCTGAAATGGGCTACTTTCTTAAAACTATCATTGTTATAAAAAAATAAATGACGGAATTTATTGTTTTACTTTGAAGCGTGATTTCTCAGAACTTCTGTTATCAAAACCTTAATGTTTAATTAGCCATAGCTTCCAAAATAATTGCTTGATTCCCACAAGTGATTGTTTTGAAGCTGTGATTCTACATTTTCATATGATGTGATGGAACAAAAATGTCAAATTTCGAAATGTGACCCTAAAGTATGCGGTGTGTCACACAATGGGTCTCTGAAGTTTTTTGTTGAAAATACCACTCAGATTATGCATTCTAGCCATTCTCAGATTACTCTAAACCCGGGTTCTCAAACTCAACTTACCTGGGGGCCGCTGGAGGTAGAGTCTGGGTGAGGCTGGGCCACATCAAGTATTCCACAAAAAAAGGGTTTCAATCTCTCAATCTTTATTAATAACAGTTCATAACATGAACGGTTCTTCAGAACATAGGCTGCTCTTACCTACTCTTGCTGCCAGAGACCTGGCAGCGCTTCCTCTTACACAGCTGAGCCACATTTGGCTTGTGGGAGGAAGCAATTGAGACCCTCAGTACGGCTTGAAGGTGCTCATCAGTAAGTTTGGACCTGTACTTTGACTTATTAAAGTTCATGGTGGAGAAGAGCTTTTCACACAGATCTGTCCATGTTACTCCACCTGTCTTAATTCTTAACATCAAGTGCATTGTCTCATGTTTTATATATTTTAATTTCTTGCTCTTTTTGATTAAATTGTTCTTGGTAAATTCATTTTCTTTTGCAATCGCACATATCTGTACTTTTTCCTTCTCTTTATTTCTCGTAATAATAATCTTTAACTACTTTTTTATAATATTCAGGTTCTAACCACCATTTGGCTTTTGGTCTTGCTGCCCATCTCTTGCTATTTGCTATCCATGTAATTCTTTCCCTTTCCTATTGCAACACTCTGCTGTCTTTATTTGGTCACTGATTACTCTTGTTGAGTCCGCCCACTTCCTAAGTCCTCTGTACGTTGCACTGGGTGACAGGATATATTTTCCTTCCACTTGGTGTCACTCCGGAATCACGTTGCTAATTCGCGTTGGCTAACTTGTCAACAAACACCACCGGAAGCTGTCACGAGCCTGAGCTCTGGTAGCCCATAAGTGATAAAAAAATATAAAACGCCCAGGGCAACAACTCGCACAACGACTCGGCAAAAAGGTGCGTGTGAGAAGAACGCGCGGGTCGCACTAACACTAAACTTTGATGTCAAGTAGGGGGCCACAAAATATCGTCCTGCGAGTTTGAGACCCATGCTCTAAACCATCCTCTTCCAGGACAATCAGTGGGTGGCGCCACCCTCCTGAGGCCCCTAGTACTGTGAGACAATGGGGTTTGAGCACAAGTTCCAAGTTCTGTGAGCCAATTGGGTTTGTGCTTTGATTCCTGGGTTCCGTTGAATTTAGTCTGTAAACTTTCACTGATTTCACCTCATCAGTCCACTGAAATCTATTTCTGAACAAATTTGTGGCGAGAAAGAAGCAATCCAGTTGCTTAACCTTCACCCTGCAAGGCCTCATTTAAAAGTTTGTTCCAACTTTCTTTGCCGTGCTCCGATTTTTTGTTGTTAAAGTCTGAAAATATAATCAAAACATCTACAATAAAAACACACAATTTTTATTGGTTATTGGTTGGTTTATTGGTTTTATCAGTCATCTACCGCATACTTCATTTTATTTTATATTTATTTTTTTGAGAAAGAAACACAGCAGAATTATTTTTTAAATACTTACTTTCCATCGTGTTCAGTTTCTTCGGGAATAAAATTCCTCTTTCTTTTAAAAGATTTGTGCTAAGCCAATTAGGGCTGAACAATTAATGAAACCGACATTACAATTTAGCAGAACACAATTTTCAAATTGCAAAGGCTCCGATCAAATTAAATATATATATTTTTTTTATGCTACACGATCTAACTGGGCTGCCTAGTGTGCCATCCTGAGAGGGGGTGCACATTTTGCGCACCTGTTTCCATCTCATATGGTACCAAAGATGCTTGTGATTGACGCGGCAGAACAGTGTGTTTTCATTTCGTTCTCAACGAAACCGTGCGTAATGTGGACACATTCTCTATAAACCCCGCCCCCCCTTCCCAACCTATAGTGATTGTTTAACCAAACCTTTGCCGCCCCCCGGCGAGACCCGGTACTCCAGCCCAGGCAGAGGTGCACTGTGCCTACACCTGTGGAGTCCAGACTCCACTCTGCTCCTAAATGTGGATGTAGGTGCGCAACATTTTTATAAAAAAAATAATAATTCTACTGAAACACTGCATATTCTTCGTAAGTTAATTTTCAGATTAGAACAGTTACGAGGCTTGAAGTTAAATCAATGAGTCAATCTACTGTGTTGAAGGCTTTTGTTTTTACACTTTTTGCAATTCAATAGTGAATTAAAGAGGCCTGGCCTACAGGAAAGAGCAGTTTATACTGTATGTTGACTATCCAATGTTGTGTTGGTCATACTATATAATGATTTATTGTTTGTGTTTACGGAATAATACAGAAGATTAAGAACTTAAAAAAAAATTGCAGACTAAATTCCAATCGCAAGATTGGTCTAAAAAAAAAAAATGCAATTTGATTATCTTCCCAAATCGTTCAGCCCGAAAGCCAACAGAGAGTTCCCAGTGGCACTTGTTATTCTCCAGGCATGTGTGGATTTACTCAGATTCGAGGTTCTAATTCTACTCTGTCTTAATGTGACGTCGGACTGTGACACAAATCTTAACTGGTTGTGGAATCACATTTTTTCTGAAATAGACAGTTCACAAAAACCTGACTGGGTTGTCTTATTTCACAGTTTGTGTGATAGTGGGCCCATCATAGACCCAAATGTAATGTTTTTCATATTAGGTCCCCTTTAAAAAACGTCCCCTTCATCAAACAATGTGAGCGCTTAATAAAGTCTCCTCTTTTCAGAAAGCCAAACTTCCTAGCGGAGTCATTAGACAATGCCCATAGCTTCGGTGAAAGGCTTTTCTTAAACGTCTAATAAGAATTGGTCCCATTTTTTTTTTGTAGAATATTTTAGCTCATGAACACTTATTATTCTCCTTTTTTTTATACAGAATTGGGATTGGGGTTATGGTCAAGTACATGATAAGGATGATAATGATCACGGATGTGTGTGCTTTTTTTGTGTTGTGACAGCTCTTCAAAACATCACCTTCAACATTTTTCCAACTAGTGAAAAAGGTTTGTTTTCACTGGTGGGATTTAAGGCCTATAAACTGAAAACCTCCATGGAATGTTTTCTCAGAGGGCCAACCTTCACTTTCCCACGCTACCTGTTATCCTTTTTTATCTATTTTTGCCCACACTTGTAAACAAACCATGCTGACTATTGGAAAAATGGACTAACCCTCTCTCTGTAAAAACCAATCACTAATTTCATCACATTCCGTCTTTCTTTGTGGAGGAAGAGAGAGGCATTGGACATACTACCATCTGTGCATTCCCCTCTTATTCATTTTCCTCTTTTTCCCTCTCTCTCATTCACTTGAGCATGTGCTAATTCGCCTTTTTTGCCTCCGTCCACCAATTTGTCTGCTTTGTAGTCCCTTAGTTCAGCTTGCTCCAGGAAAAATGGCCTCTTCGCCCAGACCAAGGCCTTATGCTGTTTATATTTCATAATGATAGCATCAACTGCCAGCTCCAGGGCCTGCTTTATGTGGGTGTTTTTGGGAGTATAACGTAGAGCGTCGGCTCTGTGACAGCACAGGACCAAGTGTCACCCCTCGCCTCACCGCCTTACACCTTACCAGTGTGCACACTTTAAGTTTTCCCATGACAGCAACCGAAAAGCTCACTGGGACAGAGGGGTAGAGAGAGGATTTGAATGGTGGTGAACTTGTGAGGGTCATCAGAAGGCAGCTCACTGGTAAAATTGGTTGATTGGTTAATACCAAAGACTCGGTGGAGAACAATGACACACAATGCAGTTATAATTTTCTGACTTTCTAACTGAGCCGTCGGGAAATCACTTGAGTTGTTGGGCATTCATCTATCGGTTGATGGTTAATTCCAGTATTATGCCTTCCCAACCCCCAGAGGACACACTCAATACAATGATTACCATCTACAAACCACAACAACATGTCTTTGGGTTATCTTCCAAGTGGCTTATGGACAGAGGCAAGCTACATAAGGACAACTACAATCAATAGGCGATTATCAGACAACAGTGTACGAAGTTGCTAATCAATTGCAATTTCCTGTTTTGAGAAGGTGATGCAGGCGGTCCAGAACATCCATCCTGGGTTGCACTCCTAAGGAGGTGATTTGAGGCCCATTATCAGATGCTTTGCAGCAGACCATATGCCTTTTCTTTGGCCCCTAGAGGTGGCTGTAATGGTATCTCTGTCACATCATTTAAGGTGAGCTGTCAGATGCTGTTGAGAATGTAGATTTTGTGCGTTCCTTTTCTTCCTTTGCACAGTTCGGCGCATCAAGGCCAAGCTTTCTTTGGCTTTGTTTGTCTTGTTAATGTCATGGTAGCTTCACAGGCCTTTGAAATCCTAACAAGTTTCTTTAAATTTATATCTGTATTTCACATTATGTCACTTTGATCTGGACGGGAGCTGGATGTTGATCTTGCAGAGGCACAAGGAAATGTCATTTCAAATAAGAACACATCATAGTGAATAATTAGCGGTACGTGATCTTTCAAACCGTGACAGATATACGTTATTTGTGTCACTGGATCGCTAGTCCAGTCCTGAGAGACTGGAAGATGGTATGGTGGGGGGGTGGTAGCTCAGGCGGTAGAGCTGGTGGTCTAGTGATCTAAAGGTTGCTGGTTTGATCCCAGGCTCCTCCTGCTAGCATGCTGTAGTGTCCTTGAGCAAGACACTTAACCCCTAATTGCTCCTGATGGCTGCGTCCGTCGGTGATTGAACAATTGTAAGTCGCTTTGAATAAAAGCGTCTGCTAAATGAAATGTAATGGAATGTAAAGATGTACAGCATGTATGAGGCTGTGTGTGGGTTTGTGTTTCTCAAATGAAGCAGCTATGCTACCAAAAAATCTTGCTTTTCATTCACCGGGAGTGGTGTGTGGCTGTTGTATCGATTGTTGTCGAAGCAAAATTCTGCCAAAACACCTCAAAGTGGCTCTAATACCGTACAGCACATATTGCAGATTTAATGGCATCATTTGTGTTGACATTTATTGATTTCTCGACACTATAGCATTGTAAACGAACAGAAATGCAGCCTAACTTTGCCGTAGAAGAATAAAGCTTTCTACTACTTACCCCTCAGCAGCAAAAGGAAGGAAAAATAAATTCTCAGACCAGTACCTTTACTGGTCTGAGAATTCATTTTTCCAATTTACAATTTACCATTGCTAAGAGAAATCCATGCAAAAACTGACTTAAATGCACATGCAGTCATGCAGGCATCAAAATAGAAGCACAGATCAGTGGTCTCATCTCTCCAGTTGGGCGCTGTCCTCCAAACAGGATGAGGAGTGCTATGGTCAACCAGGAAGTGACCACGTAATTGAACAGAGTGCTGAGGTTGCTGTATTGGCCAATATGGGAAATGTGACAAATGTCAAGATAAAAAGAGTGATAGTCTTTTGGTCAATCCAAATTTAAGGAAGGTTTTCAACCAATGTTGGAAATGTTTTCAGCCCAATGCTTTTAACTAAACGTTTCTAAATGTTTGGCGTAAAATGAACATAAAAGAAAATTAACACACTTCGCATTATATCCAAACAGAGACACAAGACATATTAAGATTGAGATCAGTGGCAATGTCGGGGAGTTTGATAAGATGTCTAGTAAAGCAAAGCTTTCATGCCGAGATTATGCTTTAATCTCACTGCTTTTTACCTTTTTGTTCCACTGAAACTGAGACACAATACATATTTTCTCTCTCTGTTCCTTCGCCAAACAGTCAAGGTGAAATAAACACAGCGTTCGTTCTCTAAAACTGGCCAATATTCAGAGGATTACATAATTATGCATCTCTGATTAGTTAATTTGATTATCGATTGATTGATGGATGGATATAGATACTTCATTCATCCCTGGGATTAAATTGCAGTGTTAAAGCAAATCACATCAAAAAAATAGGCAAGAATAATAATGGAACATGATTATTATTATCATTATGAATTTTATTATTAATATTGTTCATTAGTTATTAACATTATTAATCCTCTCCCTTGTTCTATTTTTCTTCTCCCCCCACTTACAGAATCTCCATCCCCTGTACATTGAGTCTATTTGGTCCCTCTACCTTTTTCTCAGTCAGGCTCAGTCAGCCATTTTTTTCCCCCCACTTTTTATGTCTCTCAGGTCCTTCTTTTCTGTTTGCTGTCTCTCTCACTCTCCCTGATTTTCTCTCTCTCTTCCTCCCTTTATCGCTTTCTCCTCTGTAGTCTTTGTGCTTGGGGGTTAGCGCTGCTGCATTCTTACTCCTATAATGGCCCTAATCCTCTTAGCTTCAGTAATTTAGCCCAATATTTACCTCCTGAGCGCGTGCGTGAGAAACTAGGCTTTTCCTGCTTGATGGTATTTGATATGTTTGAGCCCAGTTTAAGGCGTCGGCAATGCTGTCCAACACATTTCGCTTTAAAATAAAAACCTCAAAGGTTTCGTTTTTTTTCTTTTCCCTTGCTTATGCAATTCATTTGGAATTTGTTGCGCCAGCGTATCGGACATGCTCATTCCACACCCATTATTTATTTATTTTCTTTTTTTTCACGCGCCTCGCTCGAAAAAACACTCAAACAGCAAACATTCACATTGGAATACATCAGAAGTTGCTGCGTAACGTGGAGCATGTAAATAATTTTAATTAGGTAAGCACACTTCAAAGAGCTACTCTTATAAATATGCAACATTGTGTTTGGGCTCTTTTTTTTTTCCTCCCACCTCGACAGCCATCTGATAAGCCTGTCCACGATCTACACCACATGTCTGTCCTTCTGTTCCGAATGCTGATGATGTGTACACCGTGCACACACACACACGGGTTAGCTCTATGCTATGTGCCCTATAAAATAGCCCTATGGACTACAATCGGTTTCCAAACCTCTACTAAACACCTGTTCCAAGGCTCTATTTTTAGACTTCAAAGCCTTTCCCGTATCTTCTGTGATAGGTATTTGACGACTCGTGGCCCTGTAGAAGCCGATGGTATTCTGTATCTTTTGACTATAATGTACTAGAGCTGGGTGATATATTGTGATATGTAACTCGGCATTGCCTTTGTCTACTTATTATTGGTATTACTTATCATATTGTTGTGATTTAGTTATGTGTTCGCTTTAAGGCTGCGTCACAGTAAAGACCATGTAAATGAATACATTTTTCTGAGATTCATAAACAGTTCTAATCAATGCCTCTACCTGCTTGGTCATAATATCCATATTGCTGATGATTATTTTTCAATTTTTTCATCTGCAAAATATTGTCAAATTATCAATATCGTATTCAGCAAGAAATATTGCAATATTTGATTTTGTCAATATTGCAGAGCCCTAATATCTACATTGATATATATATATATATATATATATATATATATATATATATATATATATATATATATATATATATAAATAATCTCTTTGTTCTGTCAATGAAAGAGTAAGATTTGTAAATCTTTTTTTTACTTAACACTTTTCCACTGCTCCTTTGCTCTCGCCATTTTGTGCAGCACACCTATTTTCTTTGTTATTAATTTTTTAAGCATGTAAGCTGAAGCGTGACTTGCCTCCCTTCACTCTTAACCCCTCCAGTGACTTACTGCCTTGCCATTTATCTCACTCCCTGAATACTACCTGAAAATACTTAGGTCTCTGCACCGCTTCTCTCCAAACCGCCTACCACCACCACCCCCCAAACCCAGCCCATCCCTCCACCCTCCTCCTCGCTCGCACCGCCTGTGCAGGCCTCAGGAAGTGGGTGTGTGTCAACTTAGTTTATCCCGGATGAAAAGAACGAGGCAGAGTGGGAGAGGTACAGTCAGAGAGGGGGAGAGAGAGAGAGGGGGAGAGGAGGGGAAAGGGAGGATATTGATTAAAATAACAGCTGTGTAAAAGAGTGGAGCCAGCGGCTGGAGAGAGAGCAAGTAGAGGGGATCCAGCCCGAAGGGCTCTGGAAGACGGAGGACATACCAGCTACAACACCAGGGACAGAAGTCTCTTGGACTGAGGGCAAGGAAGGGAACGGGAAGGAAAGAGAAATGGCTCAACTTCTTATGTTTTCTTCTCAAGCCGAGTTCTGTCACATAGGCTTGACTCTGCGACCAGGATGGTGACCGCGAGGCCTTCAGGCGGCACAGCTCTTTTGCAAAGCAAGTGGCTCCCGGAGCTCCAGGAATTAAAATAAGGGGGGTATTCTTCTGGATATTGGGCCCATTCTTCGTCCACGATGAGGATGGTGTGGTAGAGGGAGACCAGGCAAAAGGGTCGTAGGGTATAAGGGTTGCTGGAAGAGTAAAAAGACTAACGACTCGGTCTCCTTGGATCTGTGTGCTACCTTTTTACGCAGGAGGAAATGAAGGGCGGGCCATGTGCCTCTGAGCGGCCGTTCCTCCTCGTTTATGTGTTTGTGCGTCTGTGACCCACGGGGACACAGTGCTTTTTATCTGCGTAATTGAGAACTAACGCTCTGGCCCTGCCCTGGGCTGGACCCACCGGACACAGTGTAAACAGCTTCCCTCGCGTCCTGGGGGGAAAGAGAGTGAGAGCAAGAGAGAGACTCTTGAGTTATTGAAGGACATTCGGTAGAGTGGAAAAACTTATTTTGCCCGCTCCCTAAGGACAGTTTCTCCTACTTTCCGCCAAAGCGTCCTTGTATTTCCTACCCAGCCTCAATGGCCCCCTTCCTGGCTCTCTGGAGCACGATGCCCTGCCTCCTTCAGCTTTCCACCATCCTCGTCCATCTCCGTATCTGTTAACCCCGAACCCGAACTGCGAGGTATGGCTGCTGCGTAGCCCTCACCTCCCTCGGCCCTGCTCCAGCTGCCGCAACTGCCCCTCCTGCCGCAACCGCCCCTGCTGCCGCAACCGCCCCTGCTGCCGCAACCGCCCCTGCTACTCCGAAGAGGATGATACCAACATGCAACACACTTGGGCACTGCCAAGGGGTGTGTGAAGGGCACAGCTGGTATCGCCCCTTGTCGTATTCTGACCTCTTCCCGCAGCCGCAGTTCCATCTGGATATCTTGTCTTCCAATTGCAGGACTGTTTTACCAACACCAGATTTGTACTGGACAAAGGCCCTTATTGATAGTAGTTCCAAGACGGGTTGGTACCACTGGAGGACATTCCCAGGTGTCTCAAACACTCAAACACGTCCCACCAAACTGCGCCCTGGGAGGGGATGTAGCGCTTGGAAGGGACGGGAGGGGCCGGAGTGCAGATTCCAACATGATCGGTTTGAACTTCAGCCTACAGGAGCTGCTCAGAAAATTTGAACAGGTAGATCTGGAAAATGTAGCCAAGAAATTACGAGAGCACAGTTTTTTTTTCTTTTTGCCGCCTTCTTGCATTCATTCCTCCGCTAAGTTAATGCTGCTACCAAGAAACCTAGTCTCCCATCTCTATGAGGTCAGAGAAGACCTTTTTGGACTGGAGTAAAATTTGCCCAATCTGTCCAGGCTTGTGTTGCTCGTGATTAATGTGCACTTCCATGCAGAGTAAGAGAATCAGTCCAGAATAGCATCAAGTATATTACATTTTTATTATATTACATTTATTGTAGTTTTATGTTTGAGGTCTTGGGTTAAAACCTCTAAACGGACTGTGTGTGCATTCATGGGCACATTAAAGGTAGTATTTGCTTGGCAATACACACTTGCTCCAACCACTTTTTTGGAGGTCAAAAACGTTGTAATTGGCTTGACTTACTTATGGCATGTTGTAAAAGTTGTGAAAGTGTGAGGCTATCCTTTTGGTCCAACATGTCTGTACCATCTCGTACACTGGTCCTATGTTATATGGAATTTAAAGAAGACATCCTGGCTTAGACACTGACTAGAGGCTATATAGAAATTTCGAGCTCTATTAAGTCCATGTGATCTTAAAAACCACTGATTTCTCACTCTCTTTTTACAACTTCATTCAACCTACTGCCCTGTAATTCTCACAGCATGGCCACTTCTGCTGGTAGCCCATAGAGATTATTCTCTCTTGCAGCAGCTAAACAATGGACAGACCAAATGGACACAATCTTGTTCCTGAGTGGCATCAATATGAGAGTATGATTTTTTTTCTACTGCCATATATGTGAGAAAAAAATGTGCTTCTGGATAAAATGTAGTTTGACAATAGAGACCAAGGAATATTCGGGCTCAGTAGAGAATTGGAGTTTTTTCATCCTTGATTTCCTCTGGTAATTTAAGAACACTGCTTGGATTTCATTGGATTTCATTGGGTTACAGTATCTATAATGTCTATGCACTGCCAAATGCCTTCTCTACAGCATCTGAAAAAAAATGCTGCTGCTTCAAATTGCTGGAACTCCAAAGTGGGGCCATAATCTTGTTTCTAGAACCTGCTAACACCACGGGACACATGACACAGGATATTGCACTCCCTGTGAAAAATCATACCCCATTTTCGGCATTGCCAGAACCCCCCCACCCTGCCTGAGAAACCTTTTAAAATGCCTTATACAGTAACTCAACCTTCTCATGTAAGTTTATCCTTGTTTCGAGTCAATAAATGAAATGACGACTAAGGTAAAGAGAAGCCTGTTGCAGCAGAGATATTAACCTGTAACAGATCGTGTGTGTGTGTGTGTGTGTGCGTGTGCGCGTGCGTGAGTGCCTGCGTGTGTGTGTGCGCGCGCATGCGGCACTGAAGCACTTCCGTGCCTCAGGATATATGTTGACCTGCCATGCAACGCTGTCTCAAAGAGGCCTTTTACCAAGTTAAATAGATTTAAAGGGCGCCAGTGTGACTGTATGAGCCTGTGTGTGTGTGTGTGTGTGTGTGTGTGTGTGTGTGTGTGTGTGTGTGTGTGTGTGTGTGTGTGTGTGTGTGTGTGTGTGTGTGTGTGTGTGTGTGTGTGTGTGTGTGTGTGTGTGGGGCCTTGCACTGGTAGTTCCACTGGAAGTAAAAGTGTTCAAAGAAGAGGAAACACATGGGGATGAAGTGGGAACACAACCAGCTGGCATCATAGATGAATGTTTCCTTCTGTTCCCATCTATGGCTTTTTATGTTTGCTTTCTCCACTGCTCTCTCTTTCTGGTTTGACCTTTCTGTAGAGGTTGATTATGTGTTAAGTGGTCAAAGTCTGTCAGTCTGTGATTGTCAGCCTTTTAGCCACAGTTGGGGGAGGATTTTATTCCATCCTTCTTCATTTTAATAGTTATTGGTCTTTTTAATGGCGTCCAGCACCGTGGCACTGACAGCTACACTTATAGTCTGCATCTGACTACGTTATCAGAGAAGAGCCCACTTGTAATATGGCTGACAGTCAGTCCTAGGCTCCTTTTGGAATTTGAATATCATGAATAATTCTTTCTACTCCTACACAAACACAACTTACGACTCCTTTGTGTTTTCTTCCAGAACATTAAATAGGGCTTTACACTCACACTACCAGGGTCAGGACATTCAAAGTCCAGTGGTGCCATGGATCCTAAAATGCTACCGCTGATGCTCCAAAGAGTGTTTAAGGGGACATAACAGTTTAAACAACGTACGCACCAATGCTAATATTGGTATCTGTTATCGTAACCTAAGAGCCACGTCAAAGATTTTGGATATGAATGTAATAAGAGTAGATTTTCGGCTTTTAGATGTCCTGAAAAATGTTTGTTTGTCAATCATTATATTTGGATTACTCCAAGGTGACAGTCTAAGTCTTTCCTGCTCAATGAAAGCAACTGACGGGATGGGTACTCTATATCAGTCCAGACCTAAAGTATATTGGATTCAGAATTGGTATTGGTAGTGAAAAAGTATTGTTGGTTCATCCCTTGTTTCAGCCACGTTTGTTATCGGATGTGATATACATTTTATGCTTATGTAGGAAAGGTGTTGTTCAGTCAGTGAGTTATTTTTGCCCTCCAACTAGGCTTGGGCAGATTGACAATTAAATTGCCAATCAACGATCAACTTCATCGATCGCCGATTGACATTGATCATGGAGGATTTCATTTTAATATTTTTTATCCGCCAGGATAAATCTGAGCATTGAAATGGTGTAAGTGCAGTTTACTGTGTTCTTGAACTGATCCCCCGCAGCAGAGAGCGGAGAGGCTCTCTGCTCTCTCCATCTCCACTCAGTAGCAGTGTTTGATTTATTATTGATTATTTGTAATGTTTATTGCGTAAAAGTGTCTTTGTAATGCATGTAAAAAAATGACTAGGATGTTTTCCCTCATTGTGAAGTATATTGTCTGAATCAACTACGACCACATAAATGGAATGTGACAACGACTTAAGTCATTGCAAACAAGTGTCTGTTTAGACCTACCACATAATTAGTCAGTCTCCACATGCATTTCGAGTAATCACTTGTGATTAGATCTCACTTTCCCGCACTATATGCAAATGTAATATATTGTGATTATAATATTGCAAAATACAATATACTCTCATAGAGATTTGTTTCATTTTCTTAGCTTCTTGCTTCTTATGGAAAATGATCAATGTAAAGATAACTCAGAACTGGAGCAGAGGTTTTTCTCTTTCTCCTTGTGCATAGCGGTGCGCTGTGCATGCCAGTACCCGACCCCTGTGTCAGTTTTCCTGTGTTTTTATTCTAGATCTATTTATTTTTGTTTGTTTCCAAAATGTTAAACACGACTGTGCCGCATCACGCACATCCCCGTTCCTTTCCGTTGCTATGGCACTTAATTGAGTAAAAACTAGATGATTTGTGTAAATTGGGGCCGCGATAAACCGAGAGATTCTATCGGGATTGGAATTTTTCATGGTCGCCCAAGCCTACCTACAACAACTTCAGCGGAGAACTCGATGCTGGTAAACAGTCTGGTAAAACTGGCCACAGTGCCTGATGAATACAATGCATTCATTTTGAAGAATTGATTTTAAGTGGACAGTTCCACCAAATGTTATTAAATAATTTCTGCATTAGTCGCTTATTCGTTGTAAAAAGTAATGATACAAAATAATTAAAAAAAAAAAAAGAAAATCTCACCCAGACATTGTGATTATTATGCTTCTATTGATCTATTTTTCCATTTTTAATAGTTACCACTACTTATTTTGTTACCA
Organism: Zeus faber; assembly: GCF_960531495.2. Taxonomy (NCBI): domain Eukaryota; kingdom Metazoa; phylum Chordata; class Actinopteri; order Zeiformes; family Zeidae; genus Zeus; species Zeus faber. The sequence continues at coordinate 15,094,828 of NC_137189.1, forward strand.
ATGAGGACGATTAAGAACGTGTGTAGAATCCACAGAATGCGGACCCCCGGTCCTAAAGAGTGTTTTGAGAGCGCCTGTACATGTCTTTAGTTGGAAAATGGGCTGAGTTCAGGGAAGCCCCAGCACTGCAAGAGAGGGGGGAACGTTTAACACTATGAACACGATGGGAGAGTATACGCAACTTATTTTCAAACAGTCATGAAAAAGAACGGCTTGGGCTTGAAGCATGCTGTAAACAATTCTGGAAATTAGAGATCCTGACGTAAGATGTGAGTAGATCACACATGCAGGCCAATCACAGCCAATGCTTTAGAGTCCACATGTTGATACATGTCTGGATGGATTTCATCCTATGCCTTTCCTTTTGGCTTCGGCTTATCATTTTGTTGAAAGATCTAAAGTGGCCTGTAACTGATGTCGTCATGTCCTTGGTTCTACCAACCTCTAGGACAGCGGGAAAAAAAAAAAAGTCAGTTTTAAAAGTTTTATTCCCCGATGCGACTGGTTGTTGTGTAGAAGAAAAAAATATATATATATATTCCAGAGTAAATGATAACAACTGTACTTGGAAAGAAAAATGGCAAAGAGATGCTGACAGTGCATCAAGCGCTGGAAATTACAGTATTTTGCAGAGTAGACGATAGAGAATCTGCACCAGATCGTTGGTTTACAGATGAAGAGGATTATTTTGTAGAAGGCATGGATCCCTTTGAGGACAAGTAAGTACTTTCTAATTGTAATTCTAATGTTTTATTATTATTCGCTCAGATTTTTATTATTTTCTCCTTGGCATTTTTCTGGCTAAAAGTTTCTGGCCCACGACTGCTGAACCCACTTAGATGGTTGAGATCTTGTTAGAACTGATGGCACGTCTCAGACATCTCATAGTTTGAGTTTGATCCAGATCGATGTCGATTTTGGTACAGGAATTAGTAGAAAAACCGATGAAAATTTACCGGAAGTAGCAGAACGTTTGCGCATTCGCATCGTGCGAGGTATGTAGTGTAGACTCCATGTAGTGGTTGCCTTGGGCTGTATATGCACTGGGTCAAAACAACCTGAGACAAAACCCAGCTTTTTGTTTTTCTTTTATTTCCTTAGCCTTTTTTTTTTGGAAATAAATGCATTCTGTTCGCATCTAACCTGGTGCTGTGTCCCTCCTTATTTTGCGGCATTCAACTAGCTAAATAACTAGTCTTGGGCATCGAAACCCGCTGTCAATATGGCGCCATTTCATATACGATCGGTATTTACCGCACTGAATCACGACGCAGATTTGGTGCCTCATTTTGGTGCCACTTACATTACATTACATTGCATTTAGTGGACGCTTTTATCCAAAGCGACTTCCAATTATTCAAACACCGGACGCAGCCATCAGGAGCAATTAGGGGTTAAGTGTCTTGCTCAAGGACACTACAGCATGCTAGCAGGAGTAGCCTGGGATCGAACCAGCAACCTTTAGATTACTAGATGGCCAGCTCTACCTCCTGAGATACCATCTACCATCCCCACTGAAAGCTGAGCTGTTCATTGAAATATTTGCCCTCTGGAGCACCAGAAATCGTGTTTTCATCACCACCATGATATGAACAAGCACGATAAACACAGTTTAAAAACAACGCCTGAAATGCAATGAATAAGAAAAATAATTTTATTTTCATGCGACATGCATAGTAGTCAAAAAGTAGTAGACAAAAATACTATAGATATTGCTTTTTTTTTTAATTGCCATGGTTAATTATTTGAAGAGACCTTTCAGTTAATTTTAGAGGAAAATATTTTAAAGGGAGCAGGGGAAATTAAAGCTTCTTAAATTTATGACTTATTTAAATTAATGTTCTGTTTAATTTTTGGGTATTCATGTGTAATTTGTTCAATAAAAGCATCTTCGAAAATTTATTTCATTTCTTAATACAGTTTGCATAGTCTATTCAATGTTTTGGGTCTATGTTTGCAGTGTACCTATTAAAACAAAAAGACATAGGAACTGTATAGCTAATATGCACACTTCAATATTTGTTTATTTATCGAAGGTCATATGGTCATCGCCATCTTTAATGTTGTCGACCATTGTTTTGTGCTTTTTTATTTTTTTATTTTAAATATCGATTTAGTCACCGGTAGCGGTTTAAAAGTATCGGTTTAGCGGTATCGGTGAAAAATAAAAAGGATACCAAACCCTTGTCATAACATACAGACTTAGGTAGGTAACCATCTAGTATCATGCATTCCATGGTACTCGGAAAATTGTAACTTGTGTAAGTAGTAATTCTGCATCTCACCAGGACTCTTGAAATATCTAATTAGTCCGAAGATTCGTCACCACACCATTGCGGCTACCGATGCGTTCATTGGAAACTCAGAAAATTGTAAGTCGCTTTAGTAGTAATGTTGAGCGACAGCACAAACTGATGCTACGTTCCATTGGAACTTGAAAATTTGTAATTGGTGTCGATACGAATTGATGGTGTGTTTTACGGAAACTCGGAAATTTGTATCGAACACGTCTAACCTGGACGTACGTACGTGTGTGTGTGTGTGTGTGTGTGTGTGTGTGTGTGTGTGTGTGTGTGTGTGTGTGTGTGTGTGTGTGTGTGTGTGTGTGTGTGTGTGTGTGTGTGTGTGTGTGTGTGTGTGTGTGTGTGTGTGTGTGTGTGTGTGTTCATGGTAATAATTATCTTTATTTTCATTAATTATTGATTGATTGGAAAAAACAAAGTTTAGCCCATCCATTCCTGGTTTTCAGCCCAGGCACAGCACGTCTGGACCAAGTCCATCCATCTCAAGCTCAACACCCACTTAACCTCTCCAACTGAGGCTCTCAACCGGCAGCACCCTGCAGAGATGGCTGTGGACATGCTGGGTCCTCCACCTTCTGTACTTCATTATATGTGTAAATAGAAAGGATACACTGCTTGGGAGCGTCGGCACTGTGAGGTGGATCTCTGTCTTTGTTGACAGAATCTGCTTTGTACATTGGCATGACAAAAAGGCTGCAACAACTATACCACTTCACAGGGTGGCAGAGCTTTTCTGAGGAAAAGACGCAAAAATGCACAATGACTGAAATAATAGTTATATTTGTGTGGGGGAAGTGTGGAGAAAGAAGTAGGGAAGACACCGATCAGCCACAACATCAAAACCACTGACAGGTGAAGTGAATAACATTGATCATCCTGTTACAATGGCGCCTGTTAAGGGGTGGGATATATTAGGCAGCAAGTGAACATTAAGTTCATAGGGTAAGCGTAAGGATTTGAGCAACTTTTGCAAGGGACGACTGGGTCAAAATATCTTAAACGGCAGGCTTGTGGGGTGTTGCCGTTATGCAGTGGTTAGTACCTACGAAAGGTGGTCCAAGGAAGTACAACCGGTGAACTGGCGACAGGATTGTAGGCGCACAAGGCTCATTGATGTGCAAGGGGAGTCAAGGCTAGTCGTCTCGTCCAATCCCACAGAAGAGCTATTGTAGCACAAATTGCTGAAAAAGTTAATGCTGCGATGATAGAAAGGTGTCAGAACACAGTGCATCACAGCTTTCTGAGAATGAGGCTGCTTAGCCACAGACCAGTCAGAGTGGCCATGCTGACCCCTGTCCACCTTCGAAAGTGCCTACAATGGGCACATGAGCATCAGAACTTCAGAACTGAACCATGGAACAATGGAAGGTGACCTGGTCGGATGAATGACATTTTCTTTAACATCATGTCGATGGCCGGGTGCGTGTGCATCGTTTACCCGTGGAAGAGATTGGATCAGGGCATTATGGGAAGAAGGCAGAGGCAATGTGATGCTCTCGGCAGTGTTCTGCTGGGAAACCTTGGGTCCTGGCGCTCATGTGGATGTTACTTTGAAACGTACCACCTACTTAAACATTGTTGCAGACAAGTACACCCTTTCATGGCAATGGTATTCCCTGACGGCAGTGGCCTCTTTCATGAGGATAATGTGCCCTGCAACACTTCAAATTGTTCAGGAATGGTTTGAGGAACATTACAAAGAGTTCAGTGTGTTGATTTGGCTTCCAAATTCCCCAGATCTCTATGCCGTTGAGCATCTGCGGGATGTGCTGGAACAACAACAAGCCTGATCTGTTGGGGCTCACCTCACAACTTAAAGGATCTTCTGCTAACTTCTTGGTGCCAGATACTACAGGACACCGTCAGAGTTCTTGTGGAGTCTGACGGGTCAGAGCTGTTTTGGTAGCGCAAGTTGAATATTAGACAGGTGGTTTCAATGTTGTGGCTGATCAGTGTATATTTACAAGACATGTGGGTACGTGTTTGTGTTGTTTACAAAAAACCTTCGTTTTTTCACTTATGACAGTATCTTTCATATTCTGCACAAGTCTGATGAGTTCATTATGAGCTTAAATGTCAAGATAGTGAAAAACGCTCAGAAATAGCTTAGTGTTCAGAGGGTTAAACATCTAAAAATAAACCATTTGACAGGATCTGGTGCTTACGTCAAGTCCCTTGTGTGTTCCTAATCTGAGACGCGCACTCAAACACACACTCCTGCATACACATTCACTGGTATTTACTTACACATCCACAAACACACAGACATATGTGCACATAAAAAACACAAACAGACCTTATGTGGTTGTGTAATGGAACTCCTAATAGGAACCAACTAATGCACACACACACACAAACTTGCACAATGGAAAATCACAGTTGAACATGCAGCATTTCACAAGTATTCTACCTAAACACAGAGGTACTGCAATATATTAGCTTGTAATGCCTCAGTCTTGCCACCCGGAGTAGTATTAGTATAAGCATTGAGACAAGTCTTCCCTGAGGACCAGCTCCAAGAGGGGGATCCAGTAAATGAGAAACATATAAATTTCAATATTATTTACTTTGAGGTTTTCGGCCCACAGGACATTTGGGCGAAATGCTAATATGTTCCCTGCGGAAATTTGCACCGTGCAGTACCTTCTTGACATGCCAGGAGTTAAAAAAAAATGGCCCACATCAATTTCGCCTCAGGAAAAATCAGCTGTGACTTGTGCTTGTTAGAGCAGGGAAGTCCAGTCAGGGAGGGAGCGAAGCCCTTTGGGATTTCAAAGTTTTTACTTTTCTGCCTTTACTTGGATGAAAACTATCCAATTTGCTGATGTTCTTCCTTTTCTTTATTCCCTCTTTCTCTTTAGGACATCCAGGCTGAGATCGATGCCCACAACGACATCTACCGCAGCGTGGATGGAAACAAGTCCAAGATGGTGAAGGCCCTAGGGAGCTCCGAGGAGGCCGTGTTCCTCCAACACAGACTGGACGACATGAACCAGCGCTGGAGCGACCTTAAGGCCAAATCGGCCAACATCCGGTGAGGATCAAATTAATGATTCTGTGGGATTTAGACAATTGTAAATGCTGTACGCTGATACAGCATTCAATTTATATAATGTGATGGTACCTTTTAGTGTGAGGCTGGAACACAAAATGTGGAAAAAGTGAAAGGGTCTTCAAGGCCGGAGACAATGCAGGAGCTTCACTAGTGATGAAAGGGTCGACTCTTTTTTGAGACTTGACAAGTCACTCTAAAAAGGGTTGTTTGATTTTCTGAGTCTTCCTTGGTTTGATTCATTTGGTGTAGTGTATGAATGAGAGTCAGAACAGTCGGTTGCTCTGAGTTATGAATGAAATTCTCACCCAAATCGTTTAATTCTGTCTAAATTGTTTATTTTGGTGGAATACAAGTGTTAGTTAATCAGTCACATTCAATATGAATTTTGGCACATGCCTAGAGGACTACAATTTTAGTCCTCAGTCATTTTCATTCTCAATTTTTCATTTTGTGATTGGAAGATCAACTGCTCACCCAATCTTTTGCCAGGGTGACTCCAGACTAAGATTTGTTCACAACAAACAAATCGTTCACTAGTCTTGCATCATTATGCTCCACGGTCAAAACGAGACCAGGTTGCTGCAGGCATCTGGTGATCTCAACGCCAACTGGAATCACTATCGATGACTTTAGCTAATTATTTCCTTGTATTGTAGAGTCAAATAGGATTCACCAGTTTAACTTGTATTTATTTATTTTTCTTTTTTGATTCATACACCTTCTGGCAATAGGAAAATACATTGGGTTTCAGTGTTGATTTGGACTACGTTAACATAGTCATGTGCAACAGAATGATATGAACATTTTTAGGATGTAAACTCAAATACATTAAGCACATGATGCCAAAGGCTGTCGGAATCATGTGTCTGAATAAGCAGCACACAGGTATTTCTGGTTGAACAAAACAATAAGGTTCTTTATTACTTTAAAAAATAAATAAAATAAATGCAAACGTATAATAAACAAATGAAACTTTAAATGAACGGCATTGCTCAATAAAACACTGTTTATACTGAAACAGTAAAGCTGAAAAATTTGTCTTTTCTTTTTTTATATATATATTTATATACAGTATATATATTTTTTACCTGTGCTGTCAGCATGCTGGGCATACATTACATTTAGTCATTTCGCAGACGCTTTTATCCAAAGCGACTTACAATTATTCATGGTCGCAGCCATCAGGAGGAATTAGGGGTTAAGTGTCTTGCTCAAGCACACTACAGCATGCTAGCAAGAGGAGCCTGGGATCAAACCAGCGACTAGATTACTTGACGACCAGCTCTACCTCCTGAGCTACCATTCCCTACATACAACACAGGGGTCCCATACAACACAGAGTACTTGTATGCCATTGCATTCAGGACAGAGTTAGTCTGCAAGTGGAGTTCAAGTTCTCAACCTGCAATGCAACTCTTTATTAATTCTTAAATCATCAAGAACTGCTGCAATAACTCTGTCCTGTGGATGACCTGTAGAATGACAAGAGCACAGTTTTTGGTTATGGACAGCCACCACCAACCCCACTCTTTGGAGAACTATTCATGTTTGGGTCTATAAACAACTGATCACTACTCCAAACAAACAACATTTACACAAAAACATAAACATTGGATGACATGTATTGAAAAACAGTGAATTAGGTCCAGGAAAACTGGAACTACAACTGGTCTCGTGGCCTCTTCCTGTCAGTTGATGTCCACCAGTGAGTGTACATGATTTATCCCCATTGCTACTGGTTTAGAAGGTCGCTATTATGTCGCGGCGCCTCCAAGTAGCAGAAGGGGCCCCGAAGCCCCCCTGAACTCCACAGCCCCGTGGACACCCCTCGGCTGCAGGAAATCCCCGGGTACCCTGCCCTGAGGCCACAGAAGACCCCCGGGCCCCTAGAGAAGCCAGAGGGCCGTCCAGTCCCAGGGAGCGTGAGGAGACCCCGCACCCCAGGGGCGCACACATACAACCAACCCCAGGGTGCAGGCACAAGACGCGGCCGCCAGCATAGAACCCGGGCCATGGGCGCAAGGCGCGGGCCCGGACACGCCGCCCGTCCCACGGGCGAGCTGGCATGGCCCCCACGCCCACACAAGGGGGAGGCCCGCCCCACCGCAGCCGACCAGACGCCCCGCTCAGCATGAGTGCCAAGTACCCATACACATAGCAGCTTGTGCCCAGAGCGGGGCACCTCGATGTTACACCCCCCCACCGATGCTGGTAGGCCGCCAGGTATACAGGCCCTCCGCCACCCCCAGGACGCCCGCCGCAGAGAAGCCCCACACCCAAGCATGCAGACTACAGAACAGCGGACGGCAGACGGCACCCCCACCCACAGCCCGACCCCCCAGCGACGAGCGCCCTGCGCACCGAGTGTCAGAGGGGAGGTACCTCGGCAGCCCGGTGTGATGACAGATGACCGCCCCCCACGAAGGAGGCCACAAGGAGAGCCCCGTGCCTAGCACAGCCAGCAAGGTTCAGGACTCAGGTTGACAGGACCAGACCCACGGACGCCAGCTGCAGGTACTCCCCGGGAGCACGTCTCTCCCTCCCACCCCCGGAGACAGGCCAGCTCAACTCAGGTAAAGGAGCGGGCGCCACCACCCAGACTACCCAACTTCCCCGTGGGACCCGGGATCCCCCAAGAACTTGCACCACGGATGTCCCCAGAGCCGCCCAGGAATCCACCCAACCGCGGAGCCTCGGCAGACCAGGAGGACCCCCACATGCCCCAAAGCACAATGACATTGCACCGACTTAGGAAGACTCAAGTATTAAATGATGGAGTTATGTCAGTGATAAAAGTAGCCCATATTTCATTAAATCAATCAACATTGTTTTGGGATATTGCCAATAGTTTTTCCATTGAGATGTAATCTATTAATAACTGCAACCATTGGGATGTGGTGAGATTATCTCACTTTTTCCAATTGATTAATATTGTTTTCTTGGCCATTGTTAAGGCAATCCAAATGTTTTGGTGGTGTTTCAGTGGTGGGTCGACTGAGGAGAGGTCACCAAGAAGACATATAGATGGGGAGAATGGAATGCTGCGACCCAGAAGGGTTAATAGCTTCTTGGTGATGTTGGTCCAGAATGCTAGGATAGGTGGGCTGAGCCAGAAGGCATGAAAGTAGTCATCTCTGGCATCAAGGGAACATTGAGAGCAAATGTCTTCATCCACAAAACCCATTTTGAACATTTTGTGTTCCGTGATATGGGCTCTGTGCATATCTTATATTGGATGAATTGCATTTTTGAGTTGCGGGTCATAGAAAAGGTGTTGCAATTAAGCTTCCACAGGTTATCGGTGGGAACAGCAAGGTCTCTTTCCCTTTTCATTGTAGGTAAAGATAAGGTGTCGTCTATTTTTTGTAAAAGTTTGTATATTCTGGAAAAGGGATTTTTCAAGTGACCGATATGAGTGAGATGTTCAATCATTTCAGGTGGTTGTAGGATATTGTTCGTCAATTTGATTTTAACTTTTAGAGACTGCTGGAATTGAAGGAAGCCGTGGCCACCGATATTGTACCTTTGGGTTAAGGTTGTGAAGGATATAAGCAAATTGTTTTCAATAATCTGTTCCAGATGAGTAATTCCTTGTCTTTTCCAAGACCTAAAGATTATTGGTCTGTGTTTAACCAAGTAATCTGGGCTGTACCAGATTGGCGTGAATTTGTTTGGAGACAGAGTGTGACCACTGAGTTTGAGGAATTTCCACAAGGCTGACAGTTGTTGCGATAAATGGGTTTTTAAAGCAATTATGTTTCCTTATAGATTCAGTAAGGAATGGGAGATCGGATTATGATAACTCCTGACATTCAGATTGTTCAATGTCTCGCCATCCATGGGCCAATTGTTGCTCTGGTTGTAACCATTTAATTATAAATTGAAGATGGTTTGCTAGATAATACTATCTAAGGTTTGGGGCTGCTAGGCCTCCACAGTCTAGGAAGTATATTAATTTTCACTGCTGCTATCCTACCAATTAGTGAGATGGGTAGGTTGTTCCATCCAATGAGGTCTTCTTCACTGGATTTGAGCAATGGAGTGAAGTTAAGGGTAAACAAATCTGAAAGATTGGGGGAGATATCAATACCAAGGTATCTAATATTGCCAGTTGTGATGGTTAAGTGAAGTTTCTGGGTTGCAGCATTACAGTCCCCCCAATGAGTAGTGTGGTTTTAGTGTGAGTGGTTTTAGTCAAATTAATCGAATAGTCTGAGATAGCTGAGAATTTAGATATAAGATTGAACACCTCCAGTAGGGATGATATGTAGTTCCGTATGTACAACAGGATATCGTCTGCATACAAACTGATTTTGTGAACAGAGTTTCCTGTTTGTATGCCTACAATATTACTATTTTGAAGGATAGCCGCCGCGAGGGGTTTAATAAAGATGACGAATAGTAAAGGGGAGAGTGGACATCCTTGTCTTGTGCCACGTTGTTGAGTGAAACTCTGTGAAGTGTAACCATTGGTGATGACAGAAGCAGATGGAGAGTTGTAGAGGATTCTGATCCATTGAATGAGGGACTCTCCAAAGCCAAATTTGTTGAGAATTATAAAAAAGGGATATGTCCAATTAACTCTATCAAATGCTTTTTCAGCATCCAAAGAGGCAATAATAGTAATAAAGTTGTTCCTTTTAGATATGCTCATCGGACTGAATAAACAGCGCATATTGCTGGATGAGTGTCTGCCTTTGACAAAGCCTGTTTGATCTGGGTGAATTATAAATGGAATTACTTTTTCAATTCTGTTGGTTAGTATTTTACTTATAATCTTGAGGTCGCAATTAATAAGGCTTATGGGTCTGTAACTGGAGGTGAGGGTTGGGTCCTTTTTGGGTTTGAGCAAAACCGAAATGAGAGCGGTATTCATGTGCGGAGGCATGGTGGAGGTTGACTTGATCTCTGTAACCATTCTGATGAATAATGGGGAGATAAGTGGCTAGAAGTGTATAGAAAATTCTACTGGATAGCCATTATTGTTGGGCATAGAGATGAGCGCTTTCCTGAGTTCAAGAGAAAGTGGTTGATCTAAGGTGGTAGCCTGCTCCGTCGAAAGTTTAGGAAGGTCAATATCATCAAGGAATGAGTGTTTTGATATATTCGATTCACCCGAGTGATATAGGTTATTATAAAAGTTTATAAATATGTTATTGATGTCTTGCGGTGAGTGTTATTCTACCCTGTAAATCTTTGATGGCTGTAATAAGTGATTTTTCTCTATCACGTTTCAATTGATTGGCAAGAAATTTACCTGATTTGTCATTGAATTCAAAATAATTTGCTCTTGTTCGTTACATAAGGAATTGTGTCTTTTGATGGATGATAGTTTCAAGTTGAGATGTAATTGTCCTGATCTCATTTCGGATTTGCTCAGAAATGAATGGGCTTGTTGGGAGTGCAACTCTTTTAGTCGCTGTTCAAGTTTATTTTGGCATTCTTGTCCTTTCCTTGTGAGTGGAGAATGAAATAATGCTACCTCTTAGAACTGCCTTAGCTGTTTCTCAAAGCTGATTTTTATTTTTTTTTTTATAAAAAGTTGCGTCATTGAAGAACAGTCGGTTGTGAACTTTTTCATATTGCATGTATGAAATTAGGTAAAACATTTAGTCATAAAGGCCTTCATAGAAATTGCATTCATTCATTTGAGTTTTGCTTGGAGGCAGTCTTTTGTTGTATCATACAAGCAATTTATATACTTATTTATTTAGTTATTTCATTTAATATATAAATATTAAATACATATTTAATACATAAATCTTTTTGTATTTCATATTTATTCATATATTATATAGGATGATGGGGCTGATGCCTATTCCTCTTTCACATAATAGTAAATCATTTGTTTGTTATATATTGCCCATTGGCAAGGTTATTATCGTTAAATAAAAATGTTCATTTAACTAAGATGAAAAGGGTTACTAAAATAACTAACTTGAAGCGTCAAGTCTTCACAATTAACACAGCCAATAAGATAACAAATGTAAACTAACAAATAAATAAACACATTAAATCAAATGCGTCATATGCATCCGTGAGTTCGATGAGTCTTTGAGAAATAAGAAACTTTTTTTTTTTTTTCAAAATAGTCTAAAATAAATGAAATGGGCAGTCACTGTCATAATCTTCCATTTACTGTGATGTCGGTAGTGAAACTTCACATGCACATCAGCTACTTCTGCAAGAATGTTAATTCTTGCAGAAGTAGCTACCAGAAAGCTACTTGCTATATTTATATTTTATAATTGCCCTTATCGTATTTATAATTTAATATTGTTATATACTCCCTGCGCAGTTTTGTAAGATTCTATAATATTTACTGTTATTGTAATGCCCCATTGATGATATAAAAAGAAAAAAAACGCTCAACTCAAAGAATGACAGTCAACTGAGGGTGCTAAATTATGGATGGTTCACATTCGGGACAGTTCAAATTGTTTGTCGGCACTGTTACAATGGTGAAAAAAGTTATTCTGGAGCCCTGGGTCTGAATACTTTTTAAATTCACTGTGGATATTGAGTTGAAGAGCAAAAGTACGTCACAGATAGTTTCGTATCTGGGGTGCAGATCGGAAGTGGCTATGGTAGCTGGTGGCCTCTTTGAACAGATAGATAAAATATGTCTCTGATGGAAGTTGAGGGCCAGGGCTGTGGCACAGAACTACACAAGACATACAATGCAGGGTCAGGCACAAACTTGACATAAATGGTAGGGAGAGAAGTGTGTGTGTGTGTGCGTGTGTTTGTGTGCGTGTGTTTGTGTGTGCGTGTGTTTGTGTGTGTGTGTGTGTGTGTGTGTGTGTGTGTGTGTGTGCGTGTGTGTGTGTGTGTGTGTGTGTGTGTGTGTCTGTACCTGGGTGGCTGGCCTTTGGATGCTTAAAGGATGGAAAATTGCATTAAGTGTGGTTCATCGAAGAAGCAGATGTGTGTGTTTGTAAACCGGCCTTTTTTTTTTATTCTGTTTATAGACATGGTTGTGTGATTACAAGTAATTAAAAATCAAATGGTTTCCCACTGCTATCTATATGCGCCACTCTATATCCACTCAATTCACTCTTATCTTCAAGACGGACAGAGGCAAGTAGAACTCTGGGGAAAACTGTTAACCCCAAGGAGCTGAATTATGGAAGTGAATGCCAGTGGGAAAAAAACATGAAACATCTGCTTTTCTTTTTGATGGCCATTCAGATGTACAAAGTAATATAGCCAAAATAGATATTGATAATTGTTGACATGGTTATGAGTTTGTGTGACATCAGATATCAGATTTTTGACTTTTGTTACTTTGGTTGTGCTTTTAGAAACTTTTATATCACTACCTAGGTTTCCTTATAACAATACTAATATATTTTGCTTGAACAAGCCTTTTGCTTTGCGTGGTTTTATTTTTCTCCATTTTAGACTTCCTGGTCTATGTATGCATGTATCGATGTATGCAAACGTCATACATGTGCACAGTAGGGCTGAACGATTAATCAAATTCAAACCGACAACAATTTAACAGATTGCAATTTTCAAATCGCAAAGCCTGCGCCTAGCGCACAGAGGAAGCAATCGGGGTACATTGAACGCAACTGTCTCCCTCTCTGACGATGCGCGTGTGGGGGACACTTTCTCCATGCCCCCCGATTGTTTTAACCCTCCATGCTGCCCCCGGTGAGACCCGTTGCTCCAGCCCGGGCCATGTCGTGCTATGCGCGGTGTGTGCTGCTGGCAGAGCTCGGAACACCAGTAGAGGCCGGACGGAGCCCCTTCCAGAATAATGTATGTCTTTATTTTTTTTTTAAACTTTTTTTTTAATTTAATGAGCATAAAGCTGCCCCTGAGCACCCGGCACAGTGTTCGGTGGATGTATGCGCACAATTATAACAAAATATTAATTTCTGCTGAAACACTGCATATTTTTTGAACAATAACAAGGCTTGAAGTTAAATCAATTAGTCAATATTCTGCTGTGATTGAAGTTTTTTTGTTTTTTTTACAATTCAGTAGTTAAATAAAAATATGTTATTCATATCAATTCATGTATCTCATTTCATCATGACATGTTGGCCTGGTCTACAGCAAAGAGCACTTTATGTATGTTGACTGTATCCATTTTTGTGTTGGTCATACTATAGGATTATTTATTGCTTGTGTTAAGTGAATAATACAGAACATAAAGAACTTGAAAAAAATGGCATACTAAAAAGCCATTGCAATAATGGTCTAAAAAAAAATCACAATTTGATTATTTCCTCAAAATGTTTAGCCCTAGTGCACAGCCCAGGCAGGCATGTGTGCACGCATGTGTGGACTGTGCACAAAATTGAGCCTGTTTGTGCAGCACAGAGTTGCTTGTCTCTGGAACATTATGTCCTAATTGCTGTTGATTTGCAATTAAGGAAAACATGGAAAAGCAGCAATAGAAGCTCTTTTTGCTCAATGTTCAGATAGGCTCCGAAAGAGAAAATCAAAACAGTGTTTACAGATGCACTTATCCAATGCCCACCACTTCACAATCTGTTGCTCTTTGGTGATGTCCATGCTGTTTAGCCTTCCTGTCTGGGACATTTTAGCACACAAACTGCCTTTGAACCTTCCTTCTCCAAATGTATTTTATAAGTTATGTCAGGAAAGTTCCAATCAAATCCAGGGTGTCAGGGCAATGTTCACATATTTAACTTACACAGCAGTTATTTTCAGTAGATCTTTATTGGCTTATGCTTACCTTAACCTCACCTCCCGTATCTTTCTAATTTTTGATCCATTTCATGTTGCTATGTCTGCTTCAAGACATCGATTCCACCCTCACTGACATACAGTACCTTTCTGAAAAATAACTGATTTTAGCAGCACACGTTCAAAATGTCAAAAGCTGATGATGACTACTCATACTTCTGAATTGAAACCCACTGGCTCACACAATTTGACAAGTCTACTGAGCATGTGAAAATTAGAATTTTCCCGTGGTGGAGAAGAAATATCCTCAAGACTGTTGTTTGAGGGGTCTTCATTCTTCTTGATGATCTGCTTTTTTTTTATTCACTTGGTTTCTAGTATTGCTAGTCGGTGACTTCTAATTACTTACCACTCCACCATTTTCCGTTTGCAGAAATATTTGTAGGGGAAAGCAAAGTGCGAAATTGACTGGAGGTTGCCTTTAATGTGCCAATACTATCAAAAAATCTCTGATTTGCAGATTTAAATATTTGTGTGTCTATTGATTTTGCATGTCATTAGTCCAGATGGAATCCTGGATTCTAATCAGACTTTGTAGAATAAGTATTGCTCGTATGCACTGATGTAGTTGGTGATGCTATGCTCTCTCTATGCTGATGCTCTTTCGCAGGGCTCACCTGGAGGCCAGTGCTGAGCGTTGGTCCCGCCTACTGGGCCTCCTGGAGGAGCTGTGGAGGTGGATCTGCGCCAAAGATGACGAACTGACCAAGCAGATGCCCATTGGGGGAGACGTACCAACCTTGCTACAGCAGCAGAACCACTGCACAGTATGTACTGCCCCGTTGCCATGGGCATACTCCCGTCACACTATACAGCATTTAAAGATCTCAGGGGGTAGGTCAAAATAACATTGCCAATTCTCAACAAAAAACAACTACAGTACAGGTTGTGAGCTTCACAAGGCTAGAATTTCTGACGGGGGTGCTGTACAGAAACTGTTTGTATCCTAGGCCAATAGAATAATAGGCATATCCTGGTGCATAGAGCACAAAACCTGGACCTCTGAGCAAGTAAAAAAAAACGTAATATGGTCTGAGGAGTCACCTGTCACTCTATTTCCTGCGTCTAGACAGGTTGACATTTGTCTGTTGCCAGCTATTAACATGGTGCTGGGGACAGTATTGGCCATGCATGGTCGTCTAACAGCCTAAAGGACTCTGAGGACATTTTACGAGGACCTGGTTCACCTTATATAAACATACTGAATGTTCCCATCATGTTCCCATGTTCCAGGATTATAATATCCCAATATGCACTACTTAAGAAATTCAGGAGGGGCTTCACCAGGATGCAGTCTATCATCTACCTTGGCGAGGTAGCTACCTGATCTGAAGATCAATTCAACTTTGTGGGAAGTTCAGGAGCATACAGTATATTGTGAAGTAGATACACACCTCCTTGGTCCTTTGAATATCTTGAAGGCCTTTCTTCTTGGAGAATGGTGCAATTCCAAGCAGTGCAAGCATTCTAAGAATGGTTGCTGCTGTTCTGAAGACAAAGTTTGGCCCTGCTCCTTATTAGGTGCTTAGTGTGTGTGTATGTGTGTATGTGTGTGTGTGTGTGTGTGTGTGTGTGTGTGCTTAGTGTATGTGTGTGTGCCGTGTGTGTGTACCGTGTGTAGGTGGTACGTGTCAAAGTAACATCCACATGGATGCCAGGAACCAAAGTTTCCCAGCAGAACATTACCCAGAGCATCATACTGCCTCCGTCGGCTTGCCTTCTTCCCATAGTGCATCCTGGTGCCATCTCTTCTCCACGTAAACTATGCACACTCAACTGGCCATCATATGGAGATAACATAATTCATCAGACCAGGCCACCTTCTTCCATTGCTCAAAGGTCCAGTTCTGACGCTCACGTGCCCATTGAAGGCACTTAGGGCGGTGGCCATGGGTCAGCATGGGCACTCTGACCAGTCTGCAGCTATGCAGCTTCATACACAGTAAGCTGCGATACACTGTGTGTTCTGACATGTTCCGTCATCTTTCTATCATCGCCAGCATCAACATTTTCAGCAATCAATCAGACCAGATGGCCTAGCCTTTACACCCTATGTGCATCAATGAGCCTTGTGCACTCATGACCCTGTTACCAGTTCACTGGTTGTCCTTCCTTGGACAACTTTTAGTAGGTCCTAACCACTGCTTACCGGGAACACCCCACAAGACCTGCCATTGTGGAGGTGCTCTGACCAAGTCCCCTAGCCATCACAATTTGTTCCTTGTCAAAGTCGCTCAGATCCTTATCCTTGCCCATTTTTCCTGCTTCCAACACATTAACTTCAACGACTGACCATTCACTTGCTGTCCAATATATCCCACCACTTGACAGGTGCCCTTGGAATGAGATGAGCAATGTCATTCATTTCACCTGGTGTAATATTTATACCATCAACAGGTCGATCTCTACCATGCATGGCAAAAGTAAATAATAGTGTTTTAGTATCCATTTCACTCTCCCATTAGTTACTTCTCAACCGCAATCGAAGTAGTCAATAACATTGTGCTATGGTCCATTTCTTACCTCTTGCTTTCTTTACCGTATGCATCCTAGACGTTGTTATTTATCTCAATCAGTGGATATTATGCTTGTGCGTTGAAACATAATGGTTTTAGGTTGATCGCGGTAGCTGGTGTTTACCCCCACAAGTCTGTCCAACAGCCTACACCACTGCCGCCAAAGCTGCTGTTGACATCATATTGTGATTCTATAACATCTGCTTCTTCTGTACGCTCTTCACCAGTCTGTCATTTCATTCTAAAGAAGTACAGTACAGAACAAGAAGAACAGAAGAAAATTCTTTAATCGTCACACAGCACACCACACTACAACACATGCACGCACACACACATGCACATGCTTTGGATGGTGGCCGGTGAAATGAGGCCTCTGCGTTTAACCCATCCTGGCTTGTCCTTCCTCCGGGGGCACAGCCAGGAGCAGTGGGCAGCATTCGTGGACGTGCCCGAGGACCTGGTGATGAGTGTCCATCGCTGGTCAGACGATGATCTGTGCATGTTTTTGGTGGGGGTCCTTACTGACCTTAGGTGGAGGAAACCCCATGTGAGCACGGGGAGAACATGCAAACTCCCCACAGAAAGGCTCCTATTTGGGAGATAACCCGCCGGAGCACGGGGCCAACAGCGCCCCAGGTGGGAATCGAACCCAGGAGTGCAGCAGTGCAATGCATTGCGCCACTGTGCCATGCCACAGTTTCTGAGTATTGACATCCTAGTATGCATGTACAGCTAAATTAGTTACGGTCTTGTTTAGTTTTTCCAATAATGGAGGCAAGAGACGATAGAAAATTCTGCGAAGCAGTTCACATGAGGGTGAGTTAGAGGATATCATCTGTAACAACAAACACAATTTCTGCCTTATCTTGTACCTATCCATGTTTATAGCATCTATAGGTGGATTCAGGCTGTAGATCTGTGTCCTGGGTTGTTGTTGTTGTAATCAAAGAAAACAGTGAATTGGACAGATTTTAGTTGCAAGGTCAGAGCTCTCTGCATCATCTTATGGGCTTCTGATGAAAAGGAGAGGAGGGTCATATCCAAGCAGATCCACTCAGCTCTGTTAGATGAGGAGCAGGTCGCAGAAGACACATTGACCATGGGAGAATACAATCTGTGTGCCCTTCCTTTTCTCTTTTCCCCCCTTTAAACATTTCCTATTTCTTTTCAGTCCTTTGCAACCGTCACGGCCTCTCCTTCTCCCTCATTCTGTCCTGCCTCTGATATCCCATGTGTCTCTGTGCCAAGTTTGCCTCTTCCTCAATCTCTTTCATTTCTCTCTCTTTCTCTCTTCGGTATTCCTTCCTCAGTCACCCATTTCCTCAGTCACCCATTTTGCTCCCTTGTCATCTTCTCACTTCCCATCCTTCTAGTTCTTGAGCTATGAAAGCAAGAGTCAGGGTGAATAATGGAATGGTTAAAATCGGCAAGGGGGGTAAAGGATTGCTTTTCACCTGGGCTACACATACAATTCCCGGTCTTCCACCCTCATCTATATTCTGAATAGATTAGCCTGTAGGTCTGGCTGACCCTGAAAGGAATGTGGAGCAGAGTAGTACCTAGCCCTGGTACTCATGTACTGCACTACACCCATATGTTTACCCCACACACACACATCCTCACCTACACAAACAACACAGCTCCCAACCCAAAGGTCCGTGAAAATATTCCACGTTTCACCACGATAAAAAAAATGTATTCATTCTTTAATTTACAGAATAAAAAATAATAATAATAATAAGTTGACGCAATGAGAAGAGAACGAGTATGTCGAAGTTATATCCATAAGACACAATGAAGCTGAAATGCCTTTAAATGCTAGGTCCGCCATTTTTCAACCCAGGCCTCATTAAAATGTTCATTTATAACTGTTCACAGCACAAACCTCACTGAGCATTTCATTGTTGGAAATCGCACCACACTACTTCAGTTTCTCAAAATATACAGAGAGAAAGCAGTCAGGTTTTTCTTTTTTTTATTTACTCATTTTTTCTCCTGGAAATCCGCTCTTATGGCTACATCTGCGTGAACATGAGATACTAAAAATAGCAAATTGCGTCACTTCAAACTGGAAACCTGCTCCAGCCAACAGTTTGTATACAGTAGCAATTTTTGAAAAGGATATTTATGAATAAATATACACTACTCACAAAACGTTAGGGATATTTGGCTTTCGGGGGTGAAATTTATTGAAAATGTAAAAAGTTCACGCTACGGTGATATTATATCACGAAAGTAGGGCATTTAAGGTAGAAGCATGCAATGGTGATTTCCTCATCTCAAACAATTTATTGAAATAAAAGCCAACAACAGCGGTGGGTATACCACAACAAAAAATGTCAATGTCTCAATAACTTGTCATGTGCCCTTGAGCATCAATTACAGCTTGACAACGACGTCTCATGCTGTTCACAAGTCGACTTATTGTCTGCTGAGGCATGGACCCCACTTTTCTTGAAGGGTGGCCCTCAGGTCATTGAGGTTCTGGGGTACAGAGTGACGAGCCTCTACACGGCGACTTAGCTGATCCCATAGATTTTCTATGGGATTCAGGTGCAGGCCACTCCATTTGAGGTACCCCAGTCTCCAGCAGCCGTTCCCTAATGATGCGACCTCGATGAGCTGGAGCATTGTCGTCCATGAAGATGAAATGAGGCCTGTGTTGTTCATGCAGGGGCACAATGACTGGATTAATGGTGTTATTCAGGTAGTATGGGCTTGTCACTGTACCATTCACAAAGTGTAGGGCAGTTCTGTATTGACTAGACACACCTGCCCACACTGTAACACCACCACCACCAAAGGCTCGTCTGGTGACAACAGTGGCTGATGCATAGCACTCTCCTTGACATGTCCAACATCGTTGGCGGCCATCATTTCTGCTCAACGTGAATCGACTTTCATCAGAGAACAGCACTGAGGCCACTGGTCCCTCGTCCAGCCTCAATGCTCCCTGGCCCATGCAAGACGATGATGCCTGTGCCTGGTCGGTGGTCAGGTACCCTTGCAGGTCGTCTATCACGTAGACCACGCTGATGTAAACAGATTTGAATGGTCTGACATGACACTTGGGTGCCTCTCACCTCCCTTAAATGTGCCTGGAGTTGAGTGGCATTCATCAACTGCTTCCGCAGGGCACTGTTCACAATGAAGCGCTCATTGGTGTGGGATGTGGCCAAAGGACGTCTATCTATGCCATTCTGTGACTCTTCCAGTCTCTGTATCGCTTTTGCAACCTGCTGATGACACTCTGTGACACTCTAAGCTCAGTGGCCACTTCCCTCTGACAACATCCTGTTTGAAGCCTCACAATGGCCAGGTACTGTTGATCAGTTGTTAGGTGTCGTCTTGGTCTCATGATGTCAAAATGTGAACAGCATGATGAAGAGGACTGTTTACATACCAATTTTAATTGAACCAGGAAATGTATTGGTCGATTCATGGATCAAACACCTGTTGTGAATTTTACCGTTCAGCTCCTTGTTAGAGAACAGCAAGTTGTGCAAAAAGTATTGAAACATTGAACAGATGGACATGTGCATTCAAAAGTTTAGAGAAGGTCAACTTAAGTTCACCTGTGAAGGTTATAGTGCATTTTAGATTCATCCTGAAATTTCACCCGAAAGCCGAATATTCCTAACTTTTTGTGAGTATTGTATCATGTTTAGTTATCATCATTGACTGTCTTCCATCCTATGTTCAAGGACTTCTGGAGAAACTTTTCAGTTGCTCCGCTGAGTCCGCTTGCCACTTCAGCTTCCATTAAACAATCCACTAAACATATGGGGTTTTATTTTCTGTGTTTGATTATTATTCAATATTTATAGGGCTGTATCCGACACAGAATTCTGTCAGTCCAATCGGCTGTTCAATGTGAATATGGACGGGGCACAGCTCTCTGTGATCAGGGCGCATGGAGAGCTGTGTCTGTGTGAAAATATATTTCTGATTACACTTATTTATAATTCCTTTTTGAAATTACATCCCTCTGCATTTTTTGTAGGCTGCTATCTTTTTTATCCTGTTAATGCACAGACTGAAAAAAAAGTGTGGCCACGGTAGAAAAAAATTTCATACCATCAGAGCCTACTCCCACCCATACATATGGATATGCACAAAGAACACAAAAACACACACACACAAAAAACACACACACTAACGCTCAAACAATTGGCAACTTCAGCTTTTCTGTCAGCGATGGGGGAAAATTTGTATCGATTTATGGAAATTGTCAGCTGTAAGGTAGGCAAGGGCTTAGGAAGGCTCAGGAGCAAAAACTCATCTCCGTTCTCCTTTTTGTGAAAGTCTTAGGGAGATAAAAGAGGGAGACTAAGCTACTTAACGCAACAGAGTGGAGAATATTGCGTTTATTAAAGTATCAAATGGGCGAAAGTGGGGGTGAAGCAATGGTCTGAACAATATGGCAGAAAGTGATGGACAGGAGGCGGTTCATGGGCAGATGGGAAATGGAGAGCAAAACAGAGTTGCAAATAAGTCATTTATAAAACCACAAAAAGGAAGAATGAGGGGGATAGTTTTTGAAACTTTTTGCGGTAAGCCACACTGCACAATGTATTTTCCTGTTTCCCTGTTTATTCTGACTCTTTTTTTAATTGAGATTTGTTTATTCAAATTTTTTATTTTTTTTATTTTTTCGGAGATTATTCATGGACTGTTGGGAGGGACTGATGGGATGCATCTGTCTGTACGACTTGCTTTCCACTTCCCCGACACCCATGTATCGATTTGTGTCTGTGCTTTTGTCCACTGATGGCCATAATTGCCATATCAGCGGCATATTAATAATATTAATCTCACATTCAATTATCAAATGAAAGGTCAGCATCAGCGTCCAACTGATTAAGCTCATCAAGCGGCCGTATTAAATTAGCGGCTTTTGGGGCGAGAAGAGGGAACGAGGGATGCCGCACTCGTAGCACTTTTAATGGCTGCTTTATCGTTTGTCTTTGTTGGCAGCATTAGCCATGTGCTAATTCTGGAAAGGGCCTCCAATTACTTTGCATATGGAAAAGTAATTGCTTTTGACTCCCTATTAACTGCTTATCAGCTTATTTAAGTATGTTTTTGTGTCTCCTGCACGGCCATGCTAGGACAGTGCTAGCTATTACCACAATACGCATTCTTAACTAACATAATTATCTGCCCAAAGTGAAGCTCATAATCAAATTGGCCACGCAAAGCCATTTTAATCGCGCCATCCATGTGATTGTTCGCACTGTTGGTACCTGAACGCAGCAGTCATGACAGAAAATGAATTGGTTTCAAGTGCTGCACGGGACCAACATTATCTCCCAGGGATGAGATGTATTGTAATTGACGTTGAATAATTTCCTATTTCTAATGGAACTTTTAATGTGTTTTCTTCTACATCAGTTTAATGGTCAGACATCTCTAAGCCTGTCGCGATAATTACAATATCGACTTATCGTACCATTTGGACATGACCTTGATAATTGCCTGTTGTGTTAAGGTGTGTTTGTTTACATAAGAATGTCACCAACACGATGCCAGAATAAACAGCAGGGTTTTCCCGACAATTATACGACTTGGGCAGCGTGTTTTTTCACAGTGCCGGGGAGTAACGCCCTGAAAAGGACCTCGGCGACAGACGAATCCTCTGAAATCGCGATCTCCTCCTTTTGGAGTTTTGACAGTGACCACGATCATAGTCCCTGCCTGAGTTTTATCTACGCTAGCAACCACTCTCTGCCACGGTTACTCCTACAGATGCTGCGTTCAAGTCACGTGAGAGTTTGCGATCAAAACGACTTGCTGCTTTCTGGTGCTCGTAACATCAATCCGTTTTTTATATCCATAAATACTCTACTTATATTTGAACTTATGGAAAAACATATATGGAAATGGCTTTGAACAAAAGTGCGAGCTAAATGACGTAATGTAGCCAAATTGTTTAAAAAAAATTATGTTTCCTGTGAAACGTGTTTAAAAACACATTTACCACTTCACAAATACATATCATGCAATAAATACCTTTACAAATGGGAAAAGATCAATAAATACTAAAGTTTACAAATCCGTATTAGGTTTAAAAAATTCTGAGACATTAATGTATTTCTAAATCCACAAATACTGTGAATAATATAAAACTGTAAATAAATACTTGTGTTGTGTAAACCATTTTAGAAATGAATGTAACTGAGCCGAATGAATAGAAAAACTATGCTGAGACATGTTTTGCTGTCATTTCTAGTCGCGCTGCTTCTGTCCTCTCGTCTGCTCTCGATTCCGGAGTTTCACTGTTGGCGAGGCTCATGCAGCTAGACACACACAGCAACAGCAAACCAGGTCAAGATACCAGAAAGAAAGACAACAATTCAACTCAAGCCAGAGAGTAAATTTTATTAATTATTTTGGTTGTGTGGTTTTATCAAACCTTTATTAGTCCTACAACGGGGAAATTTACATTGTTCCAGCAGCAAAAAGGGGACAGCAGACAATAAAGAGGATATCAAGTACACACTATAAACAATATAAAATATATAGAAACATACAAATAAAAAAATCATCATAAATAGGAACCAGATAGTACTAAGTGTATTGCACATATCTTGACACATTGCACATCAGGGATTGCACTCTTTTTTTTTTTTTTTTTTTTTTTTTTTTTTTACATGAAAAAATTTCACTTGGATTTTTTCACAGTTGTGTGTGTGTGTGTGTGGGGGGGGGGGGGGGGGGGGTGTTGGTCTACTGGCTGCACTGTTGGTTATACAGTGTGACAGCCGCAGGAAGGAAGGACCTGCGATAGCGCTCCTTCCCACACTTTGGGTAAAGCAGCCTATCGCTGAAGGAGCTCCCCAGTGCCATCAGAGTCTCGTGCATGGGGTGGGATTCGTTCTCCTTCATGGATGACAAGCTTAAACATCATCCTCCTTTCTCCCACCACCTGCACTGGGTCCAGGGGCCCCCTCTGGACAGAGCTGGCCGTCTTGATCAGTTTGTCAAGTCTCTTCCTGTCAGCTGTGGTGAGGCTGTTGCTCCAGCAGACCACTCCATCAAAGATGGCTGATGCCGCCACGGTGTTGAAGAAGGTCCTCAGGAGAGCCCCCTGCACTCCAAAGGACCTAAGTCTTCTAAGCAGATAGTCTGGTCTGACCCTTCTTATATTACATTACATTTTGTCATTTATCAGACGCTTTTATCCAAAGCGACATACAATTATTCAAACACCGACGGACGCAGCCATCAGGAGCAATTTGGGGTTAAGTGTCTTGCTCAAGGACACTACAGCAGGAGGAGCCTGGGATCGAACCAGCAACCTTTAGATTACTAGACAACCAGTCTACCTCCTGAGCTACCACCCCCACCTTCTTATAAAGTGCATGTATGTGATTGGTCCAGTCCAGTTTATTGTTCAGGTGAACACCCAGGAACTTGTAAGAGGAGGGGGGGTGTCTGCGCCTGCGGAAATCCACCACCAGCTCATTGGTTTCCCCGCGTTGATCTGGAGGCAGTTCTGCTGGCACCAGTCCACAAAGTCCATGGTGAGTTCTCTGTACTCCCTGTCGTCCTCATCTTTGATGAGTCCAACGATTGCAGAGTCATCAGAGAACTTCTGCAGGTGACACCTGGTTGAGCTGTGTGTCTGCAGTGTAGAGGGTGAAGAGGAAAGGTGCCAAGACCGTTCCTTGCGGGGCCCCTGTGCTGCAGATGACCTTGTCAGACTCCCAGTTCTGAGACCTCACGTACTGTGGCCGGTCCGTGAGGTAGTCCAGGATCCAGGAAGACAGACAATCGTCCACTCCTGTGTACTGCAGCTTGTCCCTCTGAAGCACAGGCAGAATGGTGTTGAAAGCACTTGAGAAATCAAAGAACATGACCCTCACAGTGCTCCCAGGCTTCTCCAGGTGAGAGAGAGCTCGATGTAGCAGGAAGATGACGGAGTCGTCCACCCGGATGCCAGGCTATTAATTAATGTTTCATTATCTTGAATATTTTAATTTTTTTCACATTACAATGAATGAATAATCTGATCATCTTAATCTTTAAAACAATAATTAAAACAATAATATTGTTTATTGTGATTATTTCTGGGACATAAGAAGTCCAACAAAAGTAGTTGTGACTAGACCTAGAGATCATGACAGTCCTCTGACATTGTAAGCAGATACACTAAAGGGACTAAATTAAAAAAAAATAAATAAATTAAAAAAAATCAGCGGAATGAGGCCTTAGCCACAGTTTGGCAGCTTGGATTGAAAACTTGCTATTAGCTATGAATGGCCTTGCCTGCTAATTGTTACCTTTCGACTGGGAAAATGCTGACAAAAATCCCTGCCTCTAGTCGCACCGAACGTCCTTCTTGATCGGCCCCCACACAATCTTATTGAATTTCTTCTATTGTTGAACTACTTGTTTTGCGAGGGAAACATGAGTCAGCAGGGTCATGACAAATTTCCGTGCCGCAGCCCTGCTTACATTTTAAGTAAGAACAATTTGCAATGTTTAGCTTTGATTTTCTGGGGACAGAGCGTCTCCCTGGGCCTTTCTATTTTTCAAGAAGGAGCTTGAGTGACAGGAGGCAGAAGAGGAGAGAGTAAGGGACTGTCAAATGGACTTTTCTTTCTCAGAGCCCCTAAGCCTAGAAATAGGCTTGTATTATTTGTGCACCCTCTAAATACAATCATATTCTTTGTGATTTTGAGAAGTGCAACGGCGTTTTTTTGTTTAACTCCAGAAAGATTGGGGGGGGGGCTATATTGAACAAAGGTGGAGAGAAGGATTTATAAAGCACAGAGTTGTGTTTTGGCACCGTTCTGAAAGTTGCTGTGTTGTGATGCTATCGCGTCCACTTATCTCCAGCACAGGGCTTACGGCGATAAGACCGTCTGCTCGGCTGAATGCACGTGCGCACACACCGAAACTACCAAAACCCAAACACACTTCCAACACGTCTACAGGCAGATCTAGACAAAACACACACATGCGCAGCCAAGGTCACTATGATACTGGATCATATTTTTCATCTAACATCAGAACTTCTGATTGTAGCCATTGGTGAGACCTTGAGGGAAAAATCCCAAAGTAGTGCCTGACCCCCTTTCATCTATAGAGAGTTGTGGCTTTATCTTTGAGATGCACGTCTGGATTTCCTAGAAAGAAAAGAGCCTTTTATTTTGGTTTAAAACTCTACATATTTGATTTGTACCCCTCCCCGCCCTCCTCTCCAAACACTCGTCCCATGCGCCATGCATCTTCTGAACACGTTGGAAGTTCTAACAAAGCGAAGCAGTGCTTTTCGGCGTTTCACGTTGTGGAACTTCTTCTGAAGCCTCAGTATGTCAAAAGGAGAAGCATGACAGACAAGAATAGTAACAAGAAAAGTAACGGCAGGTGATGCTTTGTGTTGCTATGGTTGCAAAGCTCCTCAATCCCAAACCATCATCCTCCTTTGGGCCGGTTGGATTTAAGAGAGGTTTTAGGGGGGATCCCTGACTTCTTTTAATTTAACCATGTATAAGCAAAATAACCAAGTGATGGAATTACTTTTGACCCAGGTGGCTCCACAGGGAGTGTGTTGTGTTCTCATTTGAGGTAATCAGGCATGCTGGAGATTAGTCATGAGCACAGTGCTGTAAACTCCAAAGACAAACACCCAGTGCACGAAGGAGACGGTGTTGGCCTCATTCAAGAACATTTTTGATAAATTATTCAGCAAAGATTCAAGAGATTCAAGATTCAAGAGGTTTATTCGTCACATACATATACATACTTTCATACATATATGCAGTGAAATGTAATGCAACGCACCCGGTGATAACACACAATATGTCCTAGGAAAAAAATTCTTTCTAAAAGACCAACTAACTGACTCCTAAAACTCTTGTAACTTGAGTGAACTGTTATAAATAACTTCTGTAAATATGATGAATGCCACCTAAAATGATGGCATTGATGAGAATTGTGAATTAGCGTTATTGACACCCAATAAATGCTATACAACCCATCCTTCCGTATATGTGATTCATAAGAACGGCACCCCAGAACAAAAAGATCTGATCCCTTTTGAAGTTGTTCTTTCAGAGATCACCAAAAGTTTAGCATACAATTTTTGTAACAGCATAAATTGTGGATTTAAGGGACCTGTTTAAGCCAGTGAATGGGGAAAAAATGTCATCTGTTCTTATGAGTGGTCACGAGTTGTCCTAGGAGAGTTCTTACGAGTGGTCACAAGAAGAGTGTCAAGTATGTGGATGCAATAATAATTTGCTGTAGGAGGAACTTCCTTGAGATAGAACTGGTGTTTCCATTCCAATACCTTGTTGCAAAGTGGCCTGAGATGAGATACTGTAACAGAAAAATGTTGTGGTGCATAATTTTCCTTGTTGAACAGCAAGTAAATTACATCTTCACGCCTGATTAGAGCCACAATGAAAAATTTAGAACGAAATGCCAAAAAATTAGTTGTTGGTACAGGTGTTTTTCCTTCCTTACTCCATCCCACCCAGTCTCTCCTTCTCTTTCCTTGTTATCCTCCTTCCTCTCGTGTTACATTTCCCCCCCTCTCCCTCTCAAGGTCCCCTCACTGTGGTACCAGCCTATTACATTTCCACCAAATGAGCCGGGTGAAGAAATCATTGGAACCGAGCACACCATTCATTAGCAGGGCCTGATTAAATTTGTCTAGAGCGGGGAGGCTCAATTCGAGTGCGAGCGCAAAAATCCGCCAGGGGTTGCCTGGTTGAAAATTGTCATTGTAGTGTTCTCAACTCCCACTCCTCTGGAACGAAGGAGTTATTTTTTTATTTTAAAATGAATCCCCAACGATACATTTGTAGCACAGTGCAAAAGCTGGAGACACACAAACAAACTGCTATTAGACCCCAACAGGGTGATTATCTATAGTGTCCATCCTTCACTCCTTTGCCTACTTTAGCTGTTTCATCGTTCAACAAACTTTTTCTCATCATAAAGTACAGTTCTGGTGGTGGCCAGATCACTGCCCAACTCCTCCTCCTGTCTTCCAGCTTGGCTCCTCTCTCCTGTTCCATAGCCAGCATGAGGCTCTTTCTGCTGCCTCCCCCATCCTGCGAGATGCTGTCTTGCTCTTTTCCTGTCATTCCGATGGGTGTGAGCATTTTCAATACTGACTGGGCAGGGAATCCTCTACAGCCAACCTCAACAGCGAATAGCCATGCTTGTCATCCTTTTGCCTTTCAGTAATTCAATAAGTCCAGATAATTGCCGCTTTTTCTTTCAAAGGCTTGGTCACAGCCCACTTCCCACAGGACTGTGAGTTCGATCGGGATGATTTTCTTTGCCTCTTCAGACTACATAACCACATCCAGCCTTAGGGTTGTCTGTACGACCTGAGAGAACTGCAGCCTTCCTCCCAGGTCCACCCTCTAGTTTCATGATTAAGCCTTTTGCAGTAGGTTGTTTCTTGATGTCCTTGCTGTGGTTGATCGCTTTTCTCTCTCACAAACTTGATTGATGGTGTTGGTGTTGCATGTGTATGCCGTTCTTTGCGTCTCTCCTGCTCCTGTATTAGCAAGGGTCATGAGCATTTTGTCACGCCGCATACCTGTATCTTCCTTTGGTGCGGGCTGTTTTAAACCCTGACACGATATGCTCCATGGTGCCCCTCTCCCCACAAAGATTGCATAGTGGGTCCTCGCTCATGCCCTACACTGTGCAGGTTTGTTGGAGTTGGGAGCATGTCATACACTGATCGCAGCAGGAAGGAGATGCTCAAAGGTTCCAGCTTCCATAGATCCTCCCATGTGATCTTACTCTTGGGGAGGTCCCAATTGGTCCAGGCTTCCTGGGACGCAAGCTCCACAGCCCTTGATCTACCTCCTCCCTCCTCTAGGTTCCACACTTCTTTCTGGGTCATGGCTCCCCGCTCTCTGGTGTCTGCCTTCCTCTATTGTTGGAAATGGATACTTCCGAGACCTTGTCTTCCAGTGCATGGTATTCTAATGATTTCCTGTAGCTGCAGCATGCTTTCAGCTTGTGCAAAACAGTTGTTGGCTGCCCACTTGCGCCCTGATCTTGTATTTACGCCTGCATGTCTGACTTGTTCATCCTGTGAGTCTCTGAATGTCATGTCTCTACACTTTACCATCATGAATTCCTCCACCACGGATGCCAGGGGGAGTTGTAGCTACCCTGATCATATACTGTATAGAGTCCTATTGAAGTAAAGCTTGGAGGGATTCCCAGCCGCCTTCAGATGTGCTTGTTTATTTTCCTCTCCACTGCTTCCACACTTGTCATAGAAACTTCAAACACTGTCAACAGCCACATGAGTCTCAGCAACAGTCCATGTTGATAGAGCCATGCCAGTCTCCAAGATTATCCTTCACCCAGCAGTATTCTGGTGAACCTGAAAGGGTCTTTGTTGAAATTAACTCTTTTGTTCTCCCTCTCCTTTTTCTGTTTCCGAGTGCTTCCTGCGCACCGTAGTCTGCAGAGATGTTCCCAAAGTTGACTACACCTGGCTTGGTGTGTTTCAAGTCCTTGATGCCTTCCCTTTCATCTGCATGTGCGCTTTGAACTGTTTGTTGAGAGCCTTGATTTCTTTCCTCAAGTGATGGATTTCCCTTTCCTATCCTGATGAATCTCTCACCCCCCCCCCCCCTTCAGGAGACTCTCGGGGTATTTCTTTCCGTAGCTTGGTTGGTGCCCTCTTGCGAGTGCTGTGCATAAGGTTGCTGGCCTCACACACCCAAATCAGTCTTTCCTGGAAGTCAGCTGGCTTTCCAGAGTCACCGAACTTCC
This sequence comes from Zeus faber, assembly GCF_960531495.2. Classification (NCBI taxonomy): domain Eukaryota; kingdom Metazoa; phylum Chordata; class Actinopteri; order Zeiformes; family Zeidae; genus Zeus; species Zeus faber. The sequence continues at coordinate 15,124,191 of NC_137189.1, forward strand.
TTGGTTGCCATCCGGCTTTCCTGAAAGTCAATTTTTGCCCAGAGAATTCATGATTTATTTTATTGAAAGAAACAAACAAACCTTAACAAACACTCATCCAACTCAACCCAGTACATACTCCTCTGGCAGCCAATTGGTTCTACCCAACATTTTTGGCGCCTTATAATCCTCAACTTCCCGCATTTGTCTGCTAAGTTGATAGCCTGTATAACAGCCAGCCCCCCTGTGTCATTGAGTTGCCTCGTAGGATCTCCAGACCACATAGGCCAGTGTGCAGCAATCACACACTCCAATAGGCACAGTCCCCCTTGGGGTTGAGCCTATATTAAAAGGGGAATAATTAGGACTCCTGCATGCACAGCGCACATCCAACCTCCCCGCACCCCTTTGACTCAGCTTGTATTGGCTTCTGTGGTCTTGCATATATGAGGACTCCATGTCAGCAAGAGTATTAGAAAATTGACCCTTGATGCCTTCAAGGGACATTGTGTTGTGTGTGGTTCTGTCTGTGGTGTGAAGGCAATTTGTTTGTGGTTCTATGAGTGGAAATCCTTTGTTTGAGCATTTCACGAAATCAAGTACAGTACATAAACAACATCCACACTGTTCCCTCATTCTGCCCAAAATTTGCCAAAATAATTATCTAACTCTAATCATGCTACTTATTCCTAGAGAAGGTTCAGATGGCTTTGGCTGTGATATACATTGGTTTGGATTTACAGACAAATGTACTTATTCGATGGCGCTTTCGACAAAAGTTTCTAATAAATGACGTAACGTAATGCAATAAATGTAATTGGTATTGTAGCTTTTGGTTTTGTTTCCTTCGTAAGCCGAGGGCAAACCCTTGCTTACCCTTTGTTTATACAAAGTGCCTCCTCTGTAAGATACTGTGAAAGTCGTTAATTTAGGTGGAATTGGGAGAAGAGAGATTATTTTTGCCAGGGGAAAAAGTGAGAACTGATAAAACAAACACTGGTGAAATATGAAATATAGGGTTAATCTAGAGTTTGCTGCCATCAATGTGGTCAGGAGACATTCAAAAGTCCAAAATTGTACACGCGGAAGCAGCAAAGGCAAGTTGCAAAGACAAGGCAGTCAATATTTCTATGAAAGTAGGCTGAATTACAAAATTATCCCACCTTTTCGCTGTGTTTCTTTGTGAGTCAGTCTGGGGTTTTGAAAAGGAAGTGGGCTAGTGGAGCGCTTTCCGGGTCACATTTTTAAGACCTCACACAACAGGCGTTTCAAATGACAGTTTCGTCAAAAAGGCCCTGCAATCAACAGGCTCCAATAGACTTCTATTGACCACTAAATGGGAGGGTGGGTGTGTTTTCCCCACTCTCACATAGACTCTGACCTGCCCTTTCTGCACTTGTTTTTCTTTCTCTCTTCAGGCGCTCTTGTCGGAGCTGAAGGAACGCGAGCCTTTGGTGATCAGCACTTTGGACCAAGCCCGGACATTCCTGGCAGACCAGCCCATTGAAGGCCCTGGGGAGCCACGCAAGAACTTGCAGCCCAAAACTGGTTGGTTCATGCTCAAACAACAATGTTTGGATTAAGCATTCAACAACATAAGATGTTAGGAGGATTAATTAATTAATATTACAATTAATATCTCAATTGCAGCAGAAACTGTTTTATTGTCATTAAAGTTTACTTTGTTTGTGTTGAGATATTACTGACTTTCAACAGAGGTACTTGAATGCTCTTTTTCCTCCTTTACTCTTAAGCAAAATAAATTCAAACAAGTCATTATCAAAATGCTATATTCGCTGTAGTTACTCGAGATACCATCAACCCAAAGAGCCAAGTGGTGATCAACAGCGCTAAAAGATGGAAGCCTTCCCAAATAACCAACAGCTTATATGGCATTCTGTCTCAGAGGCCGGATGAGTGTGGGTAAAGTCAAAAACCCCCCCCCCCACTGTGTAAATAATTAAAGCAGCCAAAATACACTGTGTACGGGGGTGTGATGCGGACTTCGGAGTGCGGGTGAATGGCCCGTTGTTTCTGATCTTTGATGCCGATATCAAAGCGACGTCTCATTGTGTGACTAGATAAGAAGGCGATCAGAGGCGGAGCTGGGGATGACACTGATATTAAGTTTCAACAAGTTTGATTCTCCTAAGATCCTCGCCTTGTTTCTCCACTGCTGCTCCTTCCCCTGAACTAATCAGGGGGATGAGGTCCCCCCACCCAACTTCACGTCTCTGAAGCTTCTTTATCAAAAAGGAACACTGATGCTGCGTGTCTATCTCCGCCATGCAGATGCCCTGACTAGTTTTTTTTTTTTTTTGTTTTTTTCTTTCTTTCGGGGGGGTGGAGAGAAAAAAGGGCAGAGAGGGTGAGAGATTGGTGGTGTAAAGACTGCATGATGCTTATCTTATCACAAACACACTGTTAGGAATAGGGCTGAAATAGTGATTTATTGATTTTCCAACAGCACCAATATTTTTATCATTTTGTTCTAGCGCCCTTCCCCTCAAATCAACGGTTCCTAACTAGGTTAGAACCAAATGAATGGTTAATACCTTTTTTTCATTCATCTAATATGCTGAAGGCACATTATTTCTGTATGCTGACACTGCTGGGATGTACGTATGCAACAAATTGATGCCTTGACTAAAGTCACACCAAGACGTGATGCAGATCTAACATTTGGGATTGTGGAGCTAAAACAGAAATAGTCAACTACTTAGAGAAAATTATTTTTTCATTAAATATGATGTGCAGAGAAAAAGTTATATATAAAGGTATTATCCAGTTACAGAGATTTCAAAGTGTGTTTCTATTTGAACAATGAAATATGATTCAGTTTGGGTTTACATACCTTGTAAATTATTTTTTGTTTCTAATGCATAAACTGCACACGTAGGCTGAGGGACCTGCTGTGTTTTGCCCCCCCACACCCCACACACATTCATCTAGACTCCCTCCATCTCTTGTCTGTCTCTTTGCCCCACTTAACCATCCTGCCCACATTCTTACCATTCTGTCCCACTTCATCCCCTTATTACTCTTTCCATCTGTCTTTTTTTTCCCCCATTGTCCCTTCAATCATGTATTGACTGCCTGCCAACCTTTTCCACCCCCATCTTTCCCTTTCATCCTCAATTCCCATCCTTCTCCTATCTATCCTGCATTGTCTCTTTCTGTCAATCTCGTCAATGCTTCACCACCTTCAACTTCCTCCCTTCATCCCCACACCAGACCTGACCCCTGAGGAGAAGGCCCGGGGTGTGGCCAGGGCCATCCGCAAGCAGACAGGCGAGGTGCGGGAGCGCTGGGAGCGGCTGAGGGCCCACATTGGCGGCTGGCAGAGCCAGGTGGACCACGCCCTTGAGCGGCTCCAAGAGCTCCAGAGCTCCATGGACCAGCTGGACCTCAGGCTTGTCCGGGCCGAGGAGACCAAGGAGGCCTGGCAGCCCGTCGGGGACCTCCTGATCGACTCCCTGCAGGACCACATCGAGAGGACCACGGTGAGAGAGAGAGAGGGTCAATGTTGTGGGTGTTGGATTTGTACCGTTATGCTTTATAAGGTATTTAAAATCAGTGTTTGGCTTTGTGAAGAAACCAAGTTAGGAAAGTTTATTGTACACTTACTTCATGACAGAGAAACAGTCGACATTTCAGGATAAATAAAAGTTTAGATACATTTTTATTTTAATTGTTAAAGATAGTTTTGTTTTTCTCTTGTCAATAATCAAATCATAGTAATGATGATGGCAATAACTCAATGCAGTGCTTTTTAAATAGAAAAATCTGTCTTTAGGGTCAAATTTGAGGATATTAAACATTTAGGTCGATCACGATCAACTACGCAAACATCATCCTATTAATCACAATTAATTATTTAAATAGTTTGACTGCCCTCATAACAACTCCTTCTCACAAATTACATCTTTCATTTCCCTGGACAGGCTCTTAGAGAGGAGATCGCTCCTCTCCGCCACGATGTGCACGTGGTCAATGAGCTATCCTCCGAGCTTAGCCCCATGGACGTCCAGTTGTCCTCCACCGCCTCCCGACAGCTGGACCAGCTCAACATGCGCTGGAAGCTGCTGCAGGTGGGTCCAGAAATTCAAGATTCGTTGTCACGTGCAGTCAAATGGTACAGTCAAATAAACATTACAGTAACTACAGTAACACAGAGAAAAATATAATATTTATAATAATAGTAGTATATGATATAAATAACTGGATGAATAAATATGTAATAAATAAAAAAATAATAGATAATTAAATAAATAAAAAGATAGACAAACAAACAAATAGGTAGATAAATCGAAAAACAAATACATAAAAATGAATACATATTTTGTGAATACTAAATATTTGATATTTAAAGTTTGAAAGATTTATAGGTCAAATGCAGCAAAAAGTTAAAAGTAAAACTGCACGATCTAAATTTATAACAAGAGTGCAGAGTGCAGTGTAATCATGAATGTCAATGGATGAATAGTGTAAGTCATAGGTCAAGTCAAATTTTATATGTATAGTCCCTTTTTTTCACACGGTAAATGTACTTTACAGAAGAATAGACTAGATGATGGTCGATTAAAAAAGTAAGAGTAAAATGAAAACGGAATTTATAATAACATCCGTTTGAATAATAAAAAAACAATAAAAGGAAGCCTTGAGAAAAGGTGAGACTGGCACTGTAGTGACCATAGGCAGTTAAAAAGTTTACATTTTGTTTTGTCGATAAATTAAATTTTTTTGTGTGCAGAAAGCTTACAGCTGTTGATTTCTCCTTGCAGTCGTTAATCCCTTTTCCTCTGAAAGTTTTTTTTACCAGGCACAAAGGCTTTTTCACCAAATATCACTCAATTAATAGAAGACTACGAAATAACTTCTCTTTAACTTCAGTCCCTTTCTCACATGAAATCTGTAACAATGCTGGATAAAAGATATCTGGTAAAGGGATAAGGTAGTCATTCCCCAGTGCCTCCTCTAGGGAAAAGTTCCATACGGAGTCTGTTCCCACATAGATGACTGTTAGGACTACATTACGTAATGCCCACGCGAGAAGGGTCTGACATCACACAAGACTTGACAACAGAACCTGTTCAGTTTATAGACCAGCGCTTCGCTCCACATCTCCAGAACCCCCGTCCCCGACCCAATAACCCTAACCCAATGTTATTAAATCAATGTGATCATTTTCAACCGGTCCTACACTCTCTCCCTGTCCGCTCACTCCCTCCAGCTCCGCGCGGTGGTGCAGCTGGCAGGCAAGCAATGCGCTTGTGCCTGATATTCCGCACCGCACCTTAACTCTAATAGACACATTTAGGCTCTGAGTGGCATTTTTATGAAGAAAAATAATACAATTTAAGACTATAAAGATGTCTCCCGAAAGACTGGACGTCTTATTTCACGTCTTCGCAGACGAGCTCCATGGTTCGGATCAGACTCGCCACTTTCCCAAATGTTTTTTTTATTCTTCCCAAAAACAAATCTATTTTTTTTATATTTGTACGACATAAATATTTGTAAAAACCCAGTGTTGTGTGTGGATGGGATGGTTTGAGCAGCCACACCTGACCTGGATCTAGGTGATTGGGTGAGGGTGGCTGCATACCAGTTTCTCATTGGTTGGGCTAACGAGCAGCAGGTTAAAACCCCCATCCACACACACACTCAGGATAGGAGCCCTGTTATGACATGTTCCATCTGCTACTGGCTGATTCCAACTAGCCTCCTCTCTACAATAAATTGATCTCTACAACCCATCCTCTTCTGTTTCTCTGTGCTGGAGTTCCCTGGAAACGCCACTTGGGTGGCGTGTGGTAGGAGAACTTACCACACCAACTATTTATGCTTTATTTCGATTCGGCTCCACCCCTTCACGGCAACGTTACTGCTTCCATTCCCACATACTTCCATTCACAGCCATACCTGCATTTTGCTGGTATGATACTAGGTCGAGAGTGGGGAAATTTACTCCCTTTCCCACATGACGCCAATACGGAACATTGCCAGTAGATTTACGGCTTTCAGGGTAAGTGGGAAGGGGGTATATTTTTATCTATTTAATATTTCATTATATCTTCTCTGTTCATGTCCATTCTCTTTCCATCCTGTGTGGAAGTGGAATTTGAAGATTTTCCAAGGCACACCTGGCCACAGCTTTTGAAGGTTCCCTGGGAGTCTCCGGACCCTATGTTGGGAACCACTGCAATAGAACATAATGATTCATGTATTTCCACAATTTCCCTTAAAGGCATGCTTCTCAAAAAGGCAGGAAATGTTAGTTGCTTTCCTTCTGTGATAATATTGATCTTTGTGTCCAATTTTAGTAATTGGGATATTATTTTGAACATGGGGGAATCCTGAGGAAAAACTGATGCAAAACTGTGTATGTATCTGTCACTTTAAATCATTCCATCTTTAGCCAGGCCATACCAGCTCATGCCAGGGCATGGCATAGAGACCTGTTGTGCCCAGTGGCAGCGAGAGGACATCCAGCCCACACAGTGTGGATGTGATGACAACAGATTGAAGGACACAGATGGACAGAAACAGCCTGTTTGTGCATTCTGCCTTGTGAAATAGCTGGGAATACAGCTTTTGTTATAAAATTTGCAGACATGGACAGTCTTCATAAATCAGACAATGGGTCTTGACCTGTAGTTCACTTTCTACATGTGTGTCCATGCCCTAAGCCTTCATGTCAAAAGCCTTCATGTCAAGACAGTGTGGAGGAAAACGACAGATAATAGCTTAAAAGTCAGTCCAGCCGTCTGGTTTGACGTTTCAGTTTCCTTCCCAATCTGCTCGCTGTGGGACGCTGACCATATCACTAATTTTATGGGCACAGAGAAAACGAGCTGTCGACTCTATCTTTATGAGCTCCCTTCTACCTAGAAGGTCTTTAGCGGTCCACCATTGCCCCTTATGAATGTGTATGCATGTGTGTATTTGTGTGTACAGGTGTGCGTTCATGTTCATTCATCCATTTTAGTTGCCCAGACTGTCAATAAAATGGTGATATGCCTGATGGAGCATAATAACCCCCAAAGTAACTGAGGAGACAGATGAACTGCAGGGGGAGGTCAATATTGAGTTTATGGGGCAGTGGAGCAGTGTGTGTTTATTTGTGTGTGTTTTGTGAGCTTATAACTCATGGTCGAATGCTTTTCATTGTATAAACTTTATTTTATATTGGGGTGCTGCAAAGTGAACCGCTGCTAAAATCTGGATCGATATGTAGTCCAGGTGCCCACACTGGCAGCGAGCTGCTGAGCAGTTCGGCTCTTTGCATCGGGCCTGGTCCTTCAGCGACGGAGAGCAGAGGCGCTCCTCCGGTTTGGAGGCTGGCTTGGGCAGTGCCGGAGTGGCTCAGAGTCAGACGCAAAGCATGGGCGTTACCTCCGCTACGTGCGCGTAGGGTGCTCTGTTCCCGCACCGTCAGCGCAGGGTACCGAGTCGATCCAGGGGAAGCAGGGAGACGGGGAGGTTGCAGAGACACCGCTGGCTGATAATGTTGACATGGATGAGGGAACCCTAGAGGTGATCAAGTCCTTTTTAGATAAAATGTATGTACAGTCTGTGTAACGGTCAAACAACTTCCGAGACAGACTTGGGCTGGGGTGCCCTGTGCTCTGTGGGCATGCTGTGCCTTGAGCAGATGACCATATAAAGAGATCCATCAAAGCTCTCAGCTCGTCAGAGAGTAAAAAAAAAATCACGTTGGAAACGTCAGAAGCCTGAACGTTTTGTTCACAGGCATTACTTTGTCATAAGTTAACCTCATTATTTGACACTTTGGCCACGTCTAATATACTGTAAACAGCCGACATTTTAACATATGTGACCCACCGCATACTTTAGGGTAATTTTGCGGCTTTTTTTTTTTTTTTTTCGCATCATTTGAAAGTGGAAAATCAGAGCTTCCAAACAATGTGTCACTTTTTAAAGCTATGACTAAATATTTTTAAAGCTATGACTTGTTAATGACAAGGGTGTGGCAAACCGTTTTTCTGAGATAATCACCTTGAAAGTTTTGCCCAGACTTGCTTCATTCAGCTACCTCCCAGAATGCAAATGGGGTTGGCGGACAAACAAAGCCTCATGGCTACTTAACATAATGCTGAATGGGCCAATCACGAATAGCGTTAGACAGCGTCAACAACACATAACTATTTTTGTTTTTTAAAAAGCTTTTATTTAACAGTAATAATATACATGTTTTATAAAAGTGGAATTATTTTGGAGTTTCAAAATACAACACAACAAAATGTAGAGTCTATCAATATTATGAGTCTCAGAAAATCTGTGCCAAGCTCAATGGACTTCATCACATCATCAACTTTTTCCGTTGCTAACAACATCGGACATATCGTCGGTCTCCTCCGGTGGTTCTTCAAATTATTCCATTTCATCGTCACATTCAGGTTGAAATCCGCTGTTTGAAATGTTCTCCAAGTCCGGAGTAATATCAGATTCAGTTGTGCAGTCGGAGAACTGACTATCATTGTGGAAAATGTAGTCCAGTACGCGCTGCTAACACTAACTTGGATCTATCGCACTGGTCAGATTAAAGTCCGTTATATGATTTAGATCTTCCTCCACCCACTTCTCCTAATCCATAACAACACAGGGAAATTAGTTTTCACAGACAAGTGAAACCAGATCCTTGTCTTGTTTACTGAAGTGATGTCACAGTGACGTCAGGATTTCTTCTTTTATGGTAGACATTGGTACACGCCCCCTCCATGTCTCCGTTTGTGTGTTAAAGTAGTAGTACGAATTCTATCAAAATGGTTTCACATTGTGACTTCATATCACATGGACTATGGATGAGTGATCTTCACCTGTACGTTCGCTTAAAGGAAACCATAGATTGGCGTTGTTCAGCACTGTTCTGCATCTCAGGAAGTGAACTGCGTTTCCCCATGTCATCTAATGGGAATATTTAACTCCAGGGTTTAACATTTTTCAACTATTTATAAATAATACTCGGTTTTGAAAATATGTTGAGAGATTAAAAAAAAACACAAAGGAACACAAATCTGGAAAAATCAAATTTTCCTTCAAAAAAGGTTTTTTCAACTTATTTGGCAGCTCCTGGCAATTTTAGAAATGCGCGAGATGGCGGCTTTTGCTGTGGTGCGTCACATATACAGTAGGAGTAACTTGAAGAGGCCTCTTCCAGCCGGTTGACAGCTGACTTGCAACCAGCTTTTAGCCAGTTTTCATTCAATCACCATGCACTTCCCAGCCGGTTGCCATTTGCCTGGAATCCCCCCTCCTTCTCATGTGTCCTGACAAGGCGTGGAGTGTGTCACCATGAGATGGCGCTTATTTCACAAAAACACAATCACATTCAGAGATTTCAGATTTTCACATCTAACCCTGACCCAACCAGAGGTTATCTTTCAGAGTTCAATTGTTTTTTGTCATATGAATGAGAACAGGTCTTAATGATTTATTTTAATCTATATGTTGCACAGCTATTTAATTTCAAGATGGGAACTGTTTTTTTATTTACATTTTTTAAATTACAAAGTTCAATAGCTTTGTATTGAGAGCACTCAAATTAGGTCTATGTAATTATAGTTTTATGTTTATTGTCAAATACTTGATAACAATGCAACCATCATTACCAGTTCTGAGATTCTTATTCTTAGAACCAAATAAACTTTACATAATAAATAAAATAAGGGTATAGAAGTGATTAAATTAACAGTATTTAAAAACAGAATTTAAAGAGTATTTAAACAGGGAATCTTTAAACAAAATTAAAAAATCTAAAATTGAAAGAAGTGGTGTATAAGTAATATATTCGTCTTTACCTGAAAGAAAGACAAATTAAAATGCAGACAAACACTGCAATGTACTACTAAGAGGTAAGACAAAACAGATATGCAATACTTGATAAATGAAAGTGAGTATTTTCAAACTTTCACTAGCCTTTTTTTAAAGTGGCCAAGTGTGTGGATTTATAGGTTCTAGTCTTCAGCCTTTTGATTCAAAATGAGGGTTTTTGAACTACCAAATTTTTATTTTACTTAAAATAATGTGAAATATCACAAAGAATTTCTGCATTTGAGCCTCTCTGCCAACCCCCCCCAATTTAATGGATTGATTTTCCAAATCCCAAAACACAACAATGGCACAATAAAAATGTTAAAAATCAATCAATAAAAGTCGATCGAATCAAATTAACACCAGGGATATAATAATAATTTGTACAAACGTTAAAGAGATTAAACACTATGGGTCCTTCTGAACACTCAAGATTGTTTTGCTGTTGATACAGTTTAAACTCCCTGGTTTACTTCACAAATTAGTTGCCAACTTTTAAATAAATCGCCATATTATAGTATACTGGAAATTTGATTAACCCTCTACAGAGCGGAATTTTCACCTCTCAGTGAGAAAGGGGTGGATTGCCCCATTGGAGTGTGGAGATTTTGGTCAATGGGTGCGTTTGCATATGTATGGGTTAAGTGTGAGGGCTTACAGACCTGTTGGGTCACACAATGATCAGCCATTAAGTGTAAACAAAGAGATGGCCCAAGGCTTTACCTGTGATCTGCTTCGTCATCACTCAAAAAATATGTACTGCGGCAATTACAGACAAGTACTGTATCCTTGTGTAAAATTTGTAGACTGGAAGGCTATAATACAAATGATTATTAAAAAAAACAACGCAGAACGTAGGAAGCAATAGGTTCTTCTTCTTTCAGCTGCTCCCGTTGGGGGTTGCCACAGTGGATCATCTGTCTCCAATACCTTCTCTTCTGAGCATCTTCCTCCCTTACATCAACCGCCTGCTGGTTCTCCCTTACCACATCCATAAACATTCTCTTTGCCTTCGTCACGTCTACTGCACACCTTACTACTGTCTGACTGCCCTCACACATATCCTGTACCACTCTTACGTACTTCTCTGCCACCCCCGACTTCCTCATGCAATGCCACACTTCCTCTCTCGGCACCCTATCATATGCTTTCTCTAAATCCACAAAGACGCAGTGCAACTCCCTCTGGCCTTCCCTGTACTTTTCCATCAGTATACTTAAAGCAAACTTTGCGTCTGTAGTCCTCTTTCGTGGCATGAAATCATACTACTGCTCGCTGATCCCCACCTCTCCTCTTAACCTAGCTTCATGCTGTGGCTGAGCAACTTTATTCCCCTGTAATTACCACAGCTCTGTGTGTCTCCCTTATTCTTGTGGATTGGTATTAGTACACTTCTTCTCCACTCCAGGAAGCAATGGGTTAAACAGCAAAAACGGGATAAACAATGAAGGGTGATGCAGCAATACAGATTAAAATGATCTTATACAATTAATAGTCATAGGCCACAGATGGTGATTTACACTTGTGTGTCTGTGTGTGTGCATAAGTTGTCATTATAAAAAGCAACGGTGATCGATAAATACCAATAATATACTTCAAATAAGCATTTCCATAGAGTAGTAGTAATAACTTATAAGGTGTGCACACGGCACACTGTAGGACAAAAAAAAAACCTGCTCCAATTCTCAGAGTTAGGTTCACCTCTCACACAAAGAATTGAAGACGATTAAGTGTTAAAGATGATTAACAAATTCATGATTGTATTCATGAATTTGTCAATTTACAATAAAGCAGTGAAAATGTACATTATGCTTAACTGGCATACTATACACATGCAGTGTCACAGGCACCAGTAGTTCATCCTTGGATTTTCTCCTAGCCCTGGTCTTAATTTAAGGTAGGGCTTAAGCCTTTATTTGTTTGTGTTGACCACACCCCCAGCATTTATTAGAGGCCTGGTTTTTATTTGAGTAACTGTTTATATTTAAGGAAATATGGTAACTCAAATATATGAATCACCTTATCTTCTAAACCTTACACTGCTATTATGTACATTATCACCTCAATGCTAACCCTGCTATTTGTTGTTGTTTTTATGTCATTCATTGTCTCAAGCTCATTCAATCGTCACAGAGAACACAGAGGAATGTTTTTCTGAAAATGTTGTTTATTTTATACAAGCACAGTGTGGAATCAGATGAGAATGGCACACTACTATTTTATATATATACACACACTCACGGGCCACTTTATTAGGTACACCTGTACAATTGCTTGTTAACACAAATAGCTCATGAGCCAATCACATGGCAGCAACTCATTGCATTTAGGCATGTAGACATGGTGAGGATGACTTGCTGAAGTTCAAACCGAGCATCAGAATGGGGAAGAAAGGGGATTTCAGTGACTTTGAACGTGTCATGGTTGTTGGTGCCAGACGGGCTGGTCTGAGTATTTCAGAAACTGCTGACCTACTGGGATTTTCACGTGCAACCATCTCTAGGGTTTACAGAGAATGGTCCGAAAAAGAGAAAATATCCAGTGAGCGACAGTTGTGTGTATGTCAGAGGTCAGAGGAGAATGGGCAGACTGTTTCGAGACGATAGAAAGGCAACAGTAACTCAAATAACCACTCGTTACAACCAAGGTATGCAGAATACCATCTCTGAACGCACAACACGTCAAACCTTAAAGCAGATGGGTTACAGCAGCAGAAGGCCACAGCGGGTGCCACTCCTGTCAGCTAAGAACAGGAAACTGAGGCTACAATTGGCACAGGCTCACCAAAAATGGACAATAGAAGATTGGAAAAACGTTGCCTGGTCTGATGAGTCTCGATTTCAGTTGCGACATTCAGATGGTAGGGTCAGAATTTGGTGTAAACAACATGGAAGCATGGATCCATCCTGCCTTGTATCAATGGTTCAGGCTGGTGGTGTAATGGTGTGGGGGATATTTTCTTGGCACACTTTGGGCCCCTTAGTACCAATTGAGCATCATTTAAACGCCACAGCATACCTGAGTATTGTTGCTGACCATGTCCATCCCTTTATGAGCACAGTGTAGCCGGCTACTTCCAGCAGGATAATGCACCATGTCACAAAGCTCAAATCATCAAATCATCATCAAGTACTTTATGGAGGTATTAATTCCTCATTTAGAATCAGTTGGAAGATTAAATGTGACTGTCAGATTTTAGAGGAAAAAAAAGCACCCTTTCATAATATAAGAGGTGCTTTTCTGTGCACTGGGCCTGACTTTCTTCTCGTTTGGGATTTTTGTGGGTTTGTGTACATAGGTGAGAAAGGTTTGGATTTCAAAGAGGATCCTCCATCCAAATTTAATTGATGAATGGAAATGGGGCATGACCCCAACTTGAACCTTGGTCCCAATCGGTTCTGGTTTCACAGCAGGATGTGTGTGTTCTTCTCAGTCTTATCATCTCCTCTCCTGTCTGCTTTTTATTCTGCTCCATCCAGGTCGCTGTGGAAGACAGACTGAAGTTACTCCAGGAGGCTCACAGAGACTTCGGCCCTTCCTCCCAACACTTCCTGTCGAGTTAGTATAGCATACACGCATGATATTTTGTGTTACAAAAAAGTGACTATATGGAGCTTGGAGCTGGAAAATAGCTTGTTAAATCAACTACACATACTATTTTTTTATTAACATACTTAAACACTAGTTTGCAGAATCACTGATAAACTTTGCTTGATTGATATTGACAGTAGGGCGACACCCTACTGAGAGATAGAGATTTCAGTGGAAAAAGAAGAAACTTCTCCGTAGAAATACAGTGTCAATATTTATTCTCCACAATAAAATAAATGAGCATCTCAATATTTAATGTACTTCTTCACATGGGTGTCTGGGTTGTGATTTTGAAAATGATTGTCCCATTAAGAAGATATTACACCAGGGGTGTTGGCGCAGTGTACAGGCACAGGGATGAGTCTGGTTTATTACCTGCTACACCGGTTACGTGGTGAAGCACCCCAGGCGCGTCAATTTTGTCATAGAGAGAGGAGGGATATTGAAAACAACAGCTATTTAAATATTTTTGAACACACTTGATGTATCATCAAGATGGGCCAGTTTGATTAGGTTAAATGTGATTGGAAAATGTATGCTTTAGTGACAGTTGCGATCTCATTCCATATTGACTCCTTTTTACTATTGTCCTTTAAAAATGGTTTGTTGGCTTGTACAAAAGGGGGTGTTTTTCAACTTCAACGATAAACTTCACCTCATACATGCATATATATTTGTCTGTGACTCAGCCCCCACCAATGGTAGTGGGGATTACCACTTGACCACTTATGACACCTCTCAACCTTCTGGAGCCGATCAGGCATAAACAAGGTCTCTGGTACAATATAGGATTTTCATATAAAAACCCATTGAAATGGATTGCACTCTTTACCAAATAATTTCTATCTAGTTTGATCTAGTATATCTTTGGAAAAGGCTTGCATAGGTGTGCAGTTGAAGAAACAAAAAAAAAGTTGGCATCTGGCGCAAAAATTGAGAAAAGCTGCGGCTAACATGGGCAGTGAAGCACCAAAACTGGATTAACGTGGATTCAATAGGAAGCATGCACTTACGGAACTCTGCCTGCGCCAACTCGCCAGGTGTAGTTCCAGCATCAAAGATGTGTTTATCTGACTACATCTGTAAAGTTCCAGCTCCATTCTGCCACAAACACTACATCCATTTTTTTATACAGACTGGGCCGTAAATGCATGTAGACACACAAATACACACATGTACACATCATGAGGCCATTCTGGCTCCAGTGGGAGCCCTGTACTTGTGAATGATGCAGGGGCTTAATTACACTTCTCCACTGAGACCCCCCCCCCCCACTTCCTGTTTCCTGAGAGCGGTCATTAGCGGAGAACAAAAGAGAGGGAAGAACGAGAGCATTAAATAAAGTAGCCCTGTCGTTTCGTTCCCCATCTGCTGTAATTGTTGCTCATTAGTGTTTTTTGTGTTGTGAGAGGAGGTGGGGGTTGTAGTCTTGAGGAGTCACTGTCCAGAGGGCGAGTGTGTTCTTCCAGCTGGGAGCTCATCCCTACATATTTTTCATCCTTTCACAACACCCCCCCATCACATGTTGGCTTACATTACACCAGTCGCTTAATATTCCCCGGGGGATCAACACGGAGGGACCCCGACTTCTCCTTCTCATCCCTCCCCATCTATCAGGCGGATCTCACTATCTCTGGCTAATCTCTCTCTCTAGCTCTCTTTTCCGCTCTTGCTGTCTTTTCATCTTTCTGTAAGTGCATCGGGCAGCGTTTCGAGGGGAACAGCAGAGCAGCGGGGGGGGGGGGTTTAAATTAAGAAGAAACAGCTTCTTTTCAGCTGCTTTTTGTCAGCTCCTCAAATCTTTTGCCACTTTTCATATCATAATCTGACAGTCTTTCCATTTTTTCTACCCCTCTTCCGTCTCTTACCATTCCCTTAACCGTCTGTTCTCGCAGCTCCTCCTCTTATCTTGTTTTCATGTAATGAAACCTGCAATGTTATATGTGTACAATATGCCGACGATGTAGTCCTTTTTCTTCCCTGAAGGTACGACCATTCTACGGAATTTCATTTTTTTTCTCCACACTCTCTCGTTCCCTATCTTCTCTCTCATTCCCTCCTTCCCCGCTTAGGAAAGGATAGTTTTGTTTTTTTCCATTATCATGCAAACAAAAATCATCCACCCGGTCCGCACCAATGTATAAATATTACGCATCGTATGTGTTTGAAGCCAAACTTTGGTAAGCAGATGTTTTGATTTCCAATGTTCTCCCTCATTTTCCCTCCATCTCTCTCTCCTCTCTAAACCTCTCCAGCCTCCGTGCAGCTCCCCTGGCAACGAGCGGTTTCACAAAACAAGGTTCCCTATTACATCAAGTGAGTAGCAAGGAATTAAAGTTTGTGTGTGTGTGTGTGGGCGTGCGCATACTGTTTTTGCTGAACTCCATTCCGCTGTGTGTTTTTGTTGCATGTGTGTCATGGTTGTTTCATTTTTCCAATTATGGAGGCTGGAGATAGTTGTGAATCCTGTGAAGCAGTTCACGTGTGGATGAGAAGGACGGTATCGCCTCTAATTATTCTGTTGTTTTCAAAAAACATTTTCTGCCTTATCTAGTGCCTGTCCATGTGTTCAAAATTCTGTGTCCTCCAGTTCTATTAACACTATTTTAGGTGTTTCTTTTGTGTTGTGATGTTTCTTTATTATAGAGCCTGTAACAGGCCACAAGGCAGATTTACACTGAATCCAACAAAATGGATCAGATTGTCGGAAAAACGGGAGAGCTTGGTATTTAAAAAATACTTAAAAGAAAATACACATTCTTATTATTAAGAATTATTCTTAAGAATTAGATGTATTCATAGTGAATATGGCATCAACCAACTAACATCGTTATTTTAAATACGTAACTTAGGTCAGAGCCCCCTGAGTGCAGTTTCAGGCTCGCCATAGAAACGAATGAGACTTCCGGTATGTTTCTGTAGTTTTTCAGATTTAGTGTAAAGCCATCTTTAGACTAATTTAAAAAACTTGGTGCAAATTGTACAGTGGTCTGAAGAGGCTAAATAGTCCACAGTTGACTG
The DNA here is from genome assembly GCF_960531495.2 of Zeus faber. Lineage (NCBI taxonomy): Eukaryota > Metazoa > Chordata > Actinopteri > Zeiformes > Zeidae > Zeus > Zeus faber. The sequence continues at coordinate 15,140,619 of NC_137189.1, forward strand.
AAAGGCTGGGTAAAAAATGACAATACCAGTACCCTTAAAGTGATACTGATACCAATAGAGTACTTCATTCTATACCTTTTTTTTCTACTATACCCATCATGTTAATGGAAGCGTTCAGTTGCGTAGAATCAAAGCAAATATCCAAACTATTTTTTTCTGTAATACATTTTGAAAGTGTTGAAATGATTGAAATATTTAATGAATAACTGTACAATGAAGCTACTTACTTACTTACTGCCCATTATGCCTTCTGACATGTAGGGCAGCAACGAAGGTTATCCACTCCTGTCTGTTTTGGGCTGTTGTCTGGACACTTCCCCACGTCAAGTTTATAGCTCTCATTTGGTCCTCGACCGTCTGACGCCAGGTAGATTTGGGTCGTCCTGTCTCTTTTTCCATCTGGTTTCCAGTGTAGGGCTACTTTTGGGATGCTGTTTGGCTCGCTCCTCATTACATGCCCAGTCCAGTTCCAGCGCCGTCTCGCAATGATATTATCCATGCTGTTTTGCTGGCATCTATTAAGTAGGTCTTGGTTAGATATTGTGTTGGGCCATAAAATCCTATAGATTCTTCTCATATTTTGTGTGGAAGACCGACAGCTATTTGATGTCACTCGCTGTCATTCTCCAGCATTCCAAGCCGTACAGGAGGGTGGAAAGGACACAGCTCTGATATAGTTTGAGTTTTGTTTTGGTGCTGTATTGCTGAGACCGCCATACATTGTTGAGCATTCTGAATGCATTCCTTGCCTTGTTTAATCGGTTCTTGATATCACTGTGTGCTCCCCCATCATGTCTTACGGTGCTTCCAAGATAGGTGAACTCCTCTGTTGTTGGAAGATCTTTTCCATCTATTTGGATTGGTAAGGGGTTTGGGATGTTTAGTGTCATAACTTCAGTTTTCCTCTGGTTTATCTTGAGGCTGATTCGTTGTGCAAAGTCACTGAGACGTGATGTTTTCTCTTGCATGTGTTTGTGAGTGTAGGAGACCAGAGCAAAGTCATCAGCAAAATCAGGGTCTTCTAATACTGAGAAGAGGTCCATCGTATGCCTCTCGTTTGGTCTTCTATTGTCCGACGCATCACCCAGTCAATAGCGATGTTGAAGAGTAGCGCTGATATCACACACCCTTGTCTTACTCTCGTCTTCACCTGGAATGCGAGGCTACCGTTTCCCACTCTAGAAGTGAAGTTAGCATAGTAGGTCTTTATGAGGTCCACTGTGTGCCGTGGGATCCCATACATTCTTAAGATGTCCCAGAGGCTGTCTTGGTGGAGGCTGTCCAACACCTTCTCGAAATCTACAAAGTTGATGTAGATCTGTCTCTGCCATTCCGTGCACTGTTCTATTATGTTACGAATGGCAAATATCTGGTCGATGCATCCCCTCCCTCTATGAAATCCTGCCTGTTCGTTTCTAAGCTGTTCATCTGCTGCAGCTGAGATTCGTTGTATGATAAGCTTCGTCATCATCTCACTTGGTATTGATAGGAGAGTTATCCCACACCAATTGTTGCAATCTCTCAGGTTGCCCTTCTTTGGTATCCTAATGTAGAGTCCGTCTGCCTTGAAAAACTCTGCATTTAGGTTATGTTGACCAGGGGATTTTCCATTTTTGAGAGACTTTATGGCTGTAACAATTTCTTTTTTACTTGGTGGTTCAACGCTAAAGACCAGATCGTTGTGTGCATACTGGATATCAGCTTCTGTTGTGGGTGATGGTCTATTCAATACATCTTTGAAGTCTTCCCGCCAGTGAGCTTCTTGTTCTGCCTCAGTTGTCAGGAGTCGGCCCTGTCTGCTACTATTGGCATCTCAGTGGTTCAACAATGTTTGCCACAGACTATTTTGCAATGAAGTACTTTTAAACAAATAGCCAGTACAGGAGAACGGGTGACAGCGAAGAAAACCTCTTTCACTGTTGGGCACTTGACTGTTGTTTTAAGACAGACTTGAAAAATTGTGAATGTATCCTTTAACTCAGGGATGCCCAATACGTCAATCGAAACGACCGGTAGATTGCAAAGGTAGTGCGGGTAGATCACACGCCATTCAAATTTTTTATTTTTTTTTAACCGATCTCATGTTCAAGATTCAAATCTGACCAACATGTTGAATGAGCTTAATTTAGAGCTGCAAGGAAAAGACAAAACTGTGGTCAACAGGATCAGTTCAGTTTATGCTTTCAAACAAAAAATGCAACTTCTGTCCTCAAAGGTACAGTGCCATGATTTGGGGAACTTTCAAAGCTTTGCATCAGAGCTGGAGACCCAAGGGAAGGCGTGTACGCAACTTGACAGTGCGCGTGACGCAGAGCAGATTGAAAATTGTCTGTCAGACCTTGACAAACTGTTTCAAGACTTTGCTTTACTCGAGCCAATCGCTACATTTATGTGCTACCCATTTAGAGAAGATGTTGAGGTTGATTCACTCACATAAAAAATTGCAACACTGTTTCACCTGAACTGGTCTGCAGTGGAGGATGAGATGTTGACACTACAGGCTGACATTCAGCTGATGGACAATTTTGGAACTTACTCACTCAAATGTGCTACCTCCTTGACTGCATTATTCGGCTCTACTTATTTATGCGAGTCAGCCTTTTCCCACATGAAGATTATTCAGTCCACATACCGTTCCACCATGACTGATGATCATTTGGAAGCCTGCTTGCGGCTGGCTACCAGCAGCTACTATCTAGACTATGCAGCCCTGGCCGACTGCATTCAGTGCAAGTCATCAGAGTAAGGTAGTGACCATAAATGTATTTAGTTGTATTGTGCCGTAAGGGTTCATGCAGTGATGCAAGTTAACCAACATATATTGTGTGTATATATATGGTATACTCAGTATATATATAAATAAATATATTTAGCATATTTTAATGGAGGTAGATAATTTTGACCTGGTCATTTTAAAAGTAGCTCTCAAGCCAAAAAAGTGTGGGCACCCCTGCTTTAACTGATACAACTAGACAGCTAGACTGTTGTAGCTGCTGCAGTAGTGGGCCACACGTCGTATTAAAACGAAATACGTTTGCGGTGATTGGCTGCAAGCAAAACCATACAAATGATCTTGTTTTTTTAGATCTGGGTATAAAAATGATTGAATGGAGCTATCGTTTGACTTGATCGCTTGACCGTTTCAATACTACTTGATATCGGGTTATTTTGGTAGATAAAAAGGTATTGAATACCAATCCCCAGCACTAGTCGATTGCAAAACTGCTCCCTAATCGTAAGTGCTTTGAGGTATTTTATTTATACATCACTATTTTTAGGAAGTTTCTTAAAACAGACAGTGAACTCAAATAAAAACTGAACTTTGTAATACATCAGTTCAGCTTTTAAGGAAAAACAAATCCTTAGCAAATAGTACATACGACATCTTCACTTTCTTGTGCATTAGTCACCATAGTTTTGCTTGCGACCCTCAACTCCAGTGACTCGTAGCATACATCAGCCATGGTGTATTCCGTCAAGCCCCATTTTTTTGGGGGGCTCCTGAGCGGGATTGCTCATTTCACCGGGGTTAAAATTCAAATTCAAGGTGCCTCGTCCTCAAATTGCTCATTCAGTCCAGCATCACAGCCTCCTATTTGAAACAGATAATACGGCTCTATATTCCACCAGCAACCTCGGCTCCTCAGCTAGTGATCTTTAGAACAACTTTAGCCACAGTGACCTCGACAGCAATTCCATTCTGGTGCAGCGTAGAATGGGGAAACCTTCATATTTGCTGGATAGTAAATGTTAACATTTGGTTATGGAGCTCAGCATTTTTCAAACACTGTGCTGTGGCATACATAAATAATAGAACTTTGCTCATGTGTTGCAAAGGCTTTATAAATTTATCTAATTCATCAGTTTCAGACAGAATTCCAACAAGTCTCACACTGAAAGTGAGAACTCTTGGTAGTGATGAAAGGTTCATAAAATTTGAGGTCTGGTTCCTGACGAGTCACTCAGTAAAAGGATTTGTTCAATTTTCTGCTCTTTGTTGGAACTCTTTGTTCATTTGATTCAGTTGGAGTGACTCCTGAGTCATTTAAAAGATGTATTTGTTACAAATTAATCGTTTGTTCGAATCATTCAGGATTGTCTTCTCCTTCTTCAAATAGTTGTGTGCCGTATAATGTGACATGGTTGAAAAAAGGTTGGAAAATAATGACACTTATCCTGGCCGGCCACCCTTTTCCCCTATTTTTGAGGATTGGCTTCCGTGTATAGTGTGTAAAAAGAGAGTATGTAGCGAAAGGCATTAGGTAAGATTGTGACAGTGGAGTAGACAGCCAAACAGAAAGAGGAGATATGTTTGGAAACGGGGATGGTAGAAGACAGGATTTGGAGACAGGAACAAAGACGGAGAGAAGGCAAAGACAGGGCACCTGCAATGTGTTTTGGCCTGTAGCTCGACACTGGAGGGGATCAGAGATGAAAGCAGGAGGAAACTCATAGGACAGGCTTAGAACTTTGGAGTCAACAACAGCAGCAGATGTGGCCAGACACTAAACCTTCCACCAAATAAACAACACAGCTGCACAATGACAAATTAGCAAGTACAAAACTTTATAAACACGATCATAGAGACCCTATATATGCTCATTATGGTATGGCTTTTTCCCTTTATGATTGTGAATCCCAGGTGCCTGCCTGAAGCACGTTGTCCTTCCTCAGGGTGGCTTCGTCATTAAAGCGGCAAGTCCTTAGAGAAGATTCCTCCTCTTTGTGTAAATCCCCTGGATCTTACCCAGATCTCTGGATTGCGTGGTTCTAAACCCATTTGTATAGGGCTGGGTGTTGGGCAGGATCTCACATTTCAATTCCATATTGCCGAGATGACTCACAATAAAATTCTATATAGATTTAAATTGACATGATATTGATCCTGAGAATTTCTCGCAACGTTTCATGATTACAAAAAGATTTCACAGGACAAATTCATATACAGAAATATGCAAAAATGTAATGCAGAAATGTAATTAATTTGTGTCTTGGTGGTAATTAAATTGAGCTGGAAACGTATCGGTATTACAAGTTTCAAATCGATTCAGAAATTGAATCAGGGATACATTGATGTATTTAACTTTTTTCCTATTTTCTTAACCTAATCCTATAATTAGATTATAATGAATAAATAAATAATAAATAGATAAAGATTATACCGCACCTTTCTCATCTTATGGGGTTAATGCTGCTAATTAAAGTTGCAAAATTAAAAAAATATAAATAACCAAATCATCAAGCAGTCATTTTAATAGCTTCCTGCTATCAGTGTGTATGTACGTTATATATTATGTGAAAGATTTGACTGACTCTGTCTAAGTATCTTCGTATTCATGCGTCCCCCAACTCTATTACGTTGTTTGTGAAATGTTTGATTAAGTATGGAATACTTACTATTTTTTTTGTCATTTCTGGGTGTAAAAAATAAAAAAGACAAGACGGGGGAGACAGAGAGACTGTCAAAAACAGACATTTGGAGGATGTTGAGTGGAGAATACAGGCACTTGTCACAGGTGCTGCTTCATCAACCTGGCAGAAAGCCATCACCGGTGGGGTGATGCCCCCCCCATGCCCTCCACCCTCTCGCTCTGACATACTCAGATACTTGGCTAGTTCTGTCTCACTTGATATATAAATACAGTTGTATTTATGTGTTCACTCCTTAACACTGGTCTGCAAGAAACCCAACAGAATTATAAGTGCATGGTTTTAGTTTATGGAGGACTTTGGCTTTTCAGAGGTTTAACATTCATGGCTTTCATAATTTGAAATTACTAGCGATGTTATATTGTTAACCCATTTGCACTGGCAAGGTTTCCAGTATAAAGCATATCTCTGGAAAGCTAACTGAAAAACAAAGTGGACTGAATTGGTAAAGCTAACACAATTTACAAACTAATATTTGGCTTGCCTGCCATCATACAGTATACTGTAGCAGGCCAATGAACGGTCATTGTTACTAATGGCAACAACATCAGTGGTTGTATGCAACTCTTTCAATGTTTGTCAACTATTTCCATCATTTGTCAAAGAGGAGTCCCTACAAAGTGGTACAAATTGGCCAAAAAAGAAAGACGTTTAACCTTTCTTTGATCTCCATATTGAAGGAAGCACCGACACAGAATAAAAGCATTGTTTTTGTGCACAACAGGGTCATTGTTGTGCCCTTTGTCATCCACAAAGGGCACAAGGAGGATTTTATTTTTTATCAAATAGTTACAGCTGCAGAGTCCCTGCTCAGAGACAGAAAACTCATAGAAAATAAGTCTCATTAAAGCCTTCTATTTCCCAGCTAGAATTCCATTGGCTACATGAATTCCACTCTTTTATTCGCCCTGCCGTGGCATCTGTCGAGCAGTTTTACATTTAATTTCTCGAAGTTTGCTCCGAGACGTCTCTTTATGTAGAGAAAATGTCAACCAATCCCCTCCCCGCCAACATATTAAAATGTCATGTAACCCCCTGCTAAAAGATGAACATAAAAAAAGATTACCTCCTCTGTCACAAATGTCCCTCAGAGCTCCCCTCTTATGCCATCTCAGAAGAAATGACTATAAATATACTACAAAAATACTGTAAAAGTATATGGTGTAGGAGGCACGTGTGTCTGATTATGTCATTAATACACTCGTGTACACAGTGTAATCGCAGCAGCGAAGACTCCCATTCTCGGATGCTTTCCTTTCTGCAAGAAAGTCTTTGCTCCTGTGTACTGTCATCTAAGCAGCAGCAGATCTCTACTGTACCTTTTTCATGTAGAGGGCCCTCAATTTGGTAAGCATTTGGCCATTGAGAAGGTCCAGTTGATAGGATCCTAATCTGAGAAGGTTTTTATTGTTGGACATAATTTTGTCCAAACTTCTAGACCTGTCTACACTATAATTAGGAGATAACAGTGGAACCATGATCAAGGCAGTCATTATTCTCTAATGGTGCTAACCTCTTGTAAATGAAATAATGGTGAAGTTTATCTATTCATTATTTTGCTTGGGAACCTCTTGAAGGACCCATTTGGGTGCTGGGGCCCAACGTTGACAGAGAAGACTATTTGAACAAAGCCACTGCATTCAGAAGAACAAATGCCTTTGTTGTCCTCATGCCACTGGGAAGACTTGGATAAAACCCAGAGCTTCCTAATCTAATTTAATTGTTAGATATGATTGAAACCCTTCCTGTGTTTGTGCGTTTTGGTGAGCAGAACACAGTTTCCTGTCTCAAAGTCTACATACCTTTATACAACATTTGTTTACTCCGACAGGTGTTGGCAGGAGTTTTGTCATGATTCATTGACCCCCTCCACAAGTAATGCAGTCAGTCTGTGAATTACTTTGTCCCTCCACACTTGCATCTTCCATTCACAAAAATTTAGTCGTCATCGCAAATGCCTGCTGTTTAGGACTCATTAAAAATAAAATGAAGGCCATCGGTCTCTTGCTCTGTTGCCCGGCCAAATGTGACCCAGGCCTCACCTCGCCATTAGCGATGCATGGACAGGTGCGGCCTGCTGGGTCACCCGCCTCTGTGGCCAATGAATAGTGATGAACATCTGCGGTCAGAGGAAGTGGGGTTACCTCCATCCACCTGCGCTCACCGTCGGCACCGTGTTAACTTAAGAAAAGAAAGAATCTCACAAAGTGTGTTGTGATCTAGGAACAGACTAAGACTGCAGACAGTGTTCATTCCCACTGCACCTCCTGCTAGAAAGCTCAAACAGGGCGGACAACTACTCCCCGTAAAAGTCCAGAATTGGGTTTGATCCGCCCTTTTTGTTCTCAGTAGCTTTTTATGGGGTCTTCTGTCTGAAAGGTAGAAAAAGTTGAGACATGAAAATAGCCAAGTGATATTTGAATACCAAGGGATCTCAAGACAAATGCTCTCATTCCTAAACTGGCATTTTCAGCATTGCCTTGCCGATTAAGTCATTTCTTTGAGAGGGTGCTTATGGCATGGCAGCTTGGCTCACTGATACATGCGTCATCTCAAGTTGTATTCAAAATAGTTTAGAGATTGTTGACTGTATCCACAGAACAAGGTGGGTCTAGTATGAGGACAAACAGACAATGACCCGCTACCGTCATTTAATATTGGCATTACATACACTATTCACAAAAAGTTAGGGATATTTGGCTTTCGGGTGAAATTTTTGGAAAATGTAAAAAGTTCACGCTACACTGATATTATATTACGAAAGTAGGGCATTTAAGTAGAAGCATGCAATGGGGATTTCCTCATCTCAAACAATTTATTGAAACAAAAGCCAACAACAGCGGTGGGTTTACCACAACAAAAAATGTCAATGTCTCAGTAACTTGTCATGTGCCCTTGAGCATCAATTACAGCTTGACAACGACGTCTCATGCTGTTCACAAGTCGACTTATTGTCTGCTGAGGCATGGACCCCACTCTTCTTGAAGGGCGGCCCTCAAATCATTGAGGTTCTGGGGTACAGAGTTACGAGCCTCTACACGGCGACTCAGCTGATCCCATAGGTTTTCTATGGGATTCAGGTCTGGAGAAAGTGCAGGCCACTCCATTTGAGGTACCCCAGTCTCCACCAGCCATTCCCTAATGATGCGACCTTGATGAGCTGGAGCATTGTCGTCCATGAAGATGAAATGAGGCCTGTGTTGTTCATGCAGGGGCACAATGACTGGATGAATGATGTTATTCAGGTAGTATGGGCTTGTCACTGTACCATTCACAAAGTGTATGGTACAGTGGCAGTTCTGTATGGACTAGACACACCTGCCCACACTGTAACACCACCACCACCAAAGGCTCGTCTGGTGACAACAGTGGCTGATGCATAGCGCTCTCCTTGACATGTCCAACATCGTTGGCGGCCATCATTTCTGCTCAATGTGAATCGACTTTCATCAGAGAACAGCACTGAGGCCACTGGTCCCTCGTCCAGCCTCAATGCTCCCTGGCCCGTGCAAGACGATGATGCCTGTGCGTGGTGGTGTGGTCAGGTTTCCTTGCAGGTCATCTAGCACGCAGACCACGCTGATGTAAATGGTTTTGAATGGTCTGACGTGACACTTGGGTGCCTCTCACCTCCCTTAAATGTGCCTGGAGTTGAGTGGCATTCATCATCCGCTTCCGCAGGGCACTGTTCACAATGAAGCGCTCATTGGTGTGGGATGTGGCCAAAGGACGTCCACTTCTATGCCATTCTGTGACTCTTCCAGTCTCTCTGTATCTCTGTTGCAACCTGCTGATGACACTCTGTGACACTCTAAGCTCAGTGGCCACTTCCCTCTGAGAACATCCTGTTTGAAGCCTCACAATGGCGAGGTACTGTTGATCAGTTGTTAGGTGTCGTCTTGGTCTCATGATGTCAAAATGTGAACAGCATGATGAAGAGGACTGTTTAAATAACAATTCTTATTGAACCAGGAAATTTATTGGTCGATTCATGAATCAACACCTGTTGTGAATTTTGCCGTTCAGCTCCTTGTTAGAGAACAAGTTGTGCAGAAAGTACTGAAACATTGAATAGTTGGACATGTGCATTCAAAAGTTTAGAGAAGGGCAAATCATGTTCACCTGTAAAGGTTATAGTGCATTTTAGGTTCATCCTGAAATTTCACCCGAAAGCCGAATATCCCTAACTTTTTTTGAGTCGTGTATTTGGAAGACCACAGGATAGTACGGACGGAACCCAAAATGCTCGATGATGGCGCCAAAATTCTGTGGCCTTGTGTGTGTCTACGTGCACATTTAACTGCCAGTGCAGTTTTTGCCAGTGTTTACACCTACAAACTAGCTTTGATGGTGTGTATTAGTGTATGATCGAACCCTGACAGCTCTTTCTGTGTTTTGTGTCCTTTTTCCAGCCACCAGACACAGACCACCTGCTGGGACCATCCCAAGATGACAGAGCTCTACCAGTCTCTAGGTATGGCGCATGCACACATACACACTACTCACTGTTATCACAGCCAATGTTCAAAGACTTGTTGGCTTTGAAATAACCCCCCCCCGCACGTCAACTCAACTCAAATAACATATTGCTGCGTCCCACTGGGAAGGATAGTGGGGGGCAGGTCAAGTGGGACGGTGGGGGTTCAGTGTCACTGTTCCCTAATAAGCAACTGGATCAGTAATAAGTTGTCAAACCTTCGGAGGGTTGGCTTGAGGTAGGCAACTGAGCAAAAAAACTCTTACATACAGTGCACATAGGGGGTGCACTTTCATTGATTTATACCTTGGGTTGGCAGTATGGAAGAATTTATTATTACTGTCAAATTTAATCTTAAAGAACCCATCTTTAGCCCACTGCACCCATTAGACTGTACGATCATTTCAAATTGAACCATCATCAAATCACAGGATATTTTAGGTCATGTTCATTTAGACTACAAAAGTCTTAGTGTACAAGGATAACTTAATTACACAATACCATTATAAGTGGATGAGGAATTTTCTATCTATTTTATCGCTTGGCCATTTCAATCAGTTCTATCACTTAATGATGTTTGTCCTGTTTTACTTTACTTTTTCATGGGAGTCCTGTTATACTCCCATGAATTGGGTTTTATAATTCACTTTTTAATGGCCATTTATGTCTGTAGTTGTGTTTCTTGCCATCTATCTGTATTTTATCTCTCTCTCTGTCTCCTGTTAGCTGACTTGAACAACGTGAGATTCTCTGCATACCGGACGGCCATGAAGATCCGTAGACTCCAGAAAGCACTCTGCTGTAAGTGCGCGCACACACACACGCATACTAAGATATATATCAGAATCTTTTTATCGGTTCAAGTACATTTTCATATACAAGGGATTTGCTGGTGCATTGTAGTGCAGACAGAGGAGTAGCATAAATAATGCCTAACAGTCTAAAAAAACATATACAACATATATAGAATTCAAAATGTGCTTTATGCATCAGATAAAGATCAATTACAAAAGAAGCTATACAAAGGCTAGGTATTGAATGAGTATACATATATAAAAATAGTTGGATATTTCTGTACATGATCAGTAATATTAATATATATAAAACTGTTTGGACACGACTAATAGCTGATGGGTTAGTCTAGCTTATTGCAATGTTATTACAATATATTGCACAGGTTATTACGCAGATAGCAATATTTTCTGTGGTTGTGAGTTTTTGGTCATGTTTTCTATGAGGTATCCCAGACAAGATTTGTCTTTGGTCCATTGGAGGCAGAACCATTTGGTGAATGGAGGTGTTTCTAGTACACACACTGCTGATGTAGTAAGTGTAACAGTGTGTGTTGAGAACCCTTCTTTTGGGACTATCAAATGGCTCGACTGCGGAAAGCCAACGGCGTTATGGCAACCGATATAAACTGCTATCCTGCTGTTCAAATTATCATAGCTGCGACACACCGGGAGCCCAGCATTCTCATTAATGTCCTGCTGTTTGATGGATGTCGCTGTGCATATGTTTGTGTTAATGCTTTAAATGTGTGAAGTGGGAAAAGAGAGTATGTGTTTGTGCTAGTGTTTGGAGCTGTTAGGCGTATGTACATGAGTGTCTGTGTGTATCAAAGTGCAGAGTGCATCATTATGTTTGCTGGTTGTTAATGAGTTTCAAAGATTCGGGTGTTTTAGTTCGCTATCTCATATTGCCTCTGATCGCACGCTCCGTGTTTGTTTGTGATGGCAACTCATAAGCCTGAGTGACTTGAACTCCAGGCGCTGCAATTCAATTTCACCCATTAGATTGTGACCGCCACAGTATGAGCACGCACGCGCGCACACACACACACACACACACACACACACACACACACACACACACACACACACACACACGCACGCTTGCACGCAGAGGCTCAGTCGTTATTACTTATATTAGCCTGGATTCTGGTATCCAAATTGTATTATCTCAAAGACCTGTGTGTGTCCTTCCTCGTGTATATACTGTATATTGTATATGGTGGGGAGGAATTGTGTATAAACAAGGTATGTAGCAGGGATAACATTTAACAGCTAATTAGGTTAAGTCTGTGCCGGGGGTCTAGTACAGAACAAATGAGCTTGCACACATTCCACTATTATGCAACACTCTTCCAGCTCAATATTTTTCTCAGATAGAAGTTCTAGGTTTTGCTGTTTTTGTCAAGTCAGTTGACCCAACGTGTCAACGTGGAGAAAAGCAACAGAGGTTAAAGACAAGACAGGGAGAGGGAGAGAAAGAAATGCAGGAGGAACAGTGGCGGCTGAGGAACAGGTCGAAGCCTTTTGATGGCCCGTCCCAATCATGTATTGTCGTATAACTGAAGCACAAAAGCCAATAAAACACCAGAGAGAAAAAGGTCAGAAACGTGGCCATTGTTGTCAGAGTGTATTAATGCCAATGTCAATTCTCAAAAGTTTTTTGTGCCCTTTGCAATGTGGGATTGAACCCCACATGTCCCACTAGGAGTGAATGGTCGGAAGGTATCTCAAAGTCAATGGGACTGAGATGATAGGACTTAAAACAGGGAAACTGTAGTGGATCGGCACTAGCCCCGTCCACCCTTCCCACTACCTCCACCCCACTGAAGAAAGAAAAACCAGGTTGAAATTAGACAAAGAAAGGTTTACAAAGTGTCTTGTGAAAGGACAGAAGGAAGGAAGGTGCAAATGGAGAGATACACTACTCACAAAAAGTTTGGGATATTTGGCTTTCGGGTGAAATTTATGGAAAATGTAAAAAGTTCACGCTACAGTGATATTATATCACGAAAGTAGGGCATTTAAGCAGAAGCATGCAATGGTGATTTCCTCATCTCAAACAATTTATTGAAACAAAAGCCAGTGGTATTGTGTATTAAAGTGGACATGATGGATACTTAGTGTGCCTTCACACCTACCTCTTTTAGTGGCCACCAACAGACCCTTTCCTAAAGTTTTGACCATTTTGGACAGGTGTGCAACCCCCTGCGGCGGGTGCGAATGCAGTTCTTGTCCACACTGAATGTGTTATCGGGACCAATTATAGGAAATGTAGGCTGTTAATTTTGGATAATGCAATGAAATCTTACAAGTGAACCATGGATGCACCTTGATTGGGGATTAAATCAGGGCTGTCATAGAAATATGACAGAGTGGAAGAGTTTAAGATGTTGACTTGGCCTCCATATTCCCCAGATCTCAATGCGATCAAGCATCTGTGGGATGTGCTGGAACAACAAGCCCGATCCATGGGGGCCCCACCTCGCAACTTACAGGACTTAAAGGATCTGCTGCTAATGTCTTGGTGCCAGATACCAGAGGACACCTTCAAACATCTTGTTCATTCAATGCCTCAATGAGTCAGAGCTGTTTTGGTGGCACAATATTAGGCAGGTGCTTTTAATGTTGTGGCTGATCGGTGTATATACACAACTTCAGACAGGGTTTCCCCCGGGTCCTTAAAATGTCTAAAATCCAATAATCAGAATTTCAGGCGTTAAAATGTCCTAAATACGATTTTGAGAGGTCTTAAAAATTCTTTGGATTAGGAAGTTCTGGAATGCAAACAACTCGCTCTTCGGCGAATGTCGCTTTTTTCACGTCAATTTGGGTGACTTGTGTGAATCAACAGGATCAGAAGGGGTTTTTAACATTATTTTTTTTTTTTTTTTTTTTTTTTATCCGTCCGAGAGAATACCATCTCTGGTATTACGTTAGAAGATGCGGACACAGCTCTCCGGTTGAAAGCGCTCTAAAGCAGGAAGAGGTGCTGCATACATGGGGACTCAGAAAATTGTAATTCATGTCGGAAGTGATGCTGCATTCACGTGAACTCGTAAAACTGTTGTTCATGTCAGTAGCACCCTGCCCCTATAAAACGACTAAGCCCTGTGTCAAGCCTCATTCATAAAACGAAACAATGTCTTCCGCCAAGGAGGCTGGTCCAGTGAGACACTCACTCATGCTACTCAGAGACGCGGGTTATATAAATAACCTATTTGTTCTATTTCATAGCATTCGTTTTGTCTCAATATGGGGATATATTGACTCCCGGATTGCAAAAAAATAAGCTTCTCTCGCAGACTGCAACATACATGTTATCCCGTATACATTCCTCACACACACTGGGACTATGTTCCTGAATGACACTTACGCAGTCTGCACTCAGCACAGAATGTGCTACTGAGGATTAGCTAACATCTAGGCTATAAAACCGAGCAAAAGTGAGGGGTGAAGCCCAGCTGACTGTTGCTCCACCGCAGCAAAACCCCACTGTCTTGCGCATTTCTTAAATCGCCAAGAGCCAATCGCATTTTTGAAGGAAAATTTGATTTTTCCAGATTCGTGTTCCTTTGTGGGTTTTTTTAACCTTGACGTATTTTCAAAACAGAGTTTGATTTAAAAATAGTAGGAAAACGTTAAACCGTGGAGTTAAATATTTACGTTACATTACGTGGGGAATCATGGTTCACTTATCGAGACGTTAACAACGCCGATCGATAGTTCCGATCGATTGTTAAAGAGACCTCCCAGGTGAAGATCATTCCTCCATATTCCATGTGATGTGAAGTCACATTGTGAAAACGGTTTCACATTGTGACTTTACAGTTCAACCTTTAAATCGTACTACTTTTACACACACAGAGAGACATCATTATGGTGGGGGCGTGTACCAACGTATACCATTGACGAAGAGATGCTGATGTCACTTCCGTAAACAAGCCGAGGATCCGGTTTCACTTGTCTGTGAAAACTTTTGTCACTGTGTTTTTTGGATTACGAGAAGCGGATGGCGGAAGATCATAATCTTATCGCGGACCTTAATCTGCCAGTTTGATAGATCCAAGTCAGTGCAAGCAGCGCATACTGGACTTCATTTTCCACGATGATAGTCAGTTCTTGGACCACGACGCTGAGAACGACTGCGACGCTGAAACTTATACCAGCGTTATTAAAAAATGAACAGGTCCCCTCCCAGAGGACCTGAGTTCTCCGGGGCAGCACGGTCAACCCGCCTCCTTCCACCATGGCGCCGACAGACTGCCCCCTCCTCCCTTCTGGAGCATGGGGCTTCGGGCTGCTGCACTGCTGGTGACGGCATGGCTGGACTTGGCTGCTGCGAGGGCTGCTTGGAGGGTTGGCCTGGTTGCTGGGCTGCTGGATGGTCCCAGCAATGCCTGCTGGGCGGAGAAGCTTAGACCGCTGGTGGCTCCAGGGCGTCTTCGGACGGCCCTTCTGTGTCCCTTCCTTGCCGGAGCCCCACATTGGGCACCACTGTTGCAGTTTCGCCACCACACGCCACCAAAGTGGCGTGCTCAGGGACCTCCGGCACAGGGACACAGACAACAGGGGGTTGATTACACCAGTTTATTGTAGAGATGAGGCTAGGTGGAATTAGCCAGGAGCAGATGTCATGACACAGGGCTCCCATCTTGACTGAGTGTGTGGATGGGGTTTTAAAACTTGACGCTCATTAGCCCAACCAATGAGCATCAGGTGTGGCTGCTCAACCATCTCATCCACCACACATGTATATTCTTACTGTATATTCTAAAAGCGTTTTTAAAAACAAAAGATGTTGTGTGTCGATGACGCTGTTCAACATTCCCTCAAAACACGAACAATGCAGAGATTGTCCCATTCAGCAGAGTGTGGAGTCCCCATTCAGCAGGGTGTCAATTGGCCATGTGGCTGTGTTGGTCCTCCAACCATTTGCATTCTGGGAGCTGGCTGAATGAAGCCAGGTGTGGGGGAAAACTTTGAAGGTGATAAACTCAGAATCACAATTGGCCACACCCTTGTCATTAACAAGTCATAGCTTTAAAATTATTTGCTTGATTTATAGAAGTGACACCTTGTTTTGAAGCTCTGATTCTTCACTTCCAAATGATGCAAAAAAAAGACTCAAAAGCCACCAAATGTACCTAAAGTCTGCGGTGGGTCACATATATTACTAATAGAGACCCACCTGAAAAGGGCCCATGAAATTGCTACACCTCTGGTAGAATGCACATGTCATCCCTCAGGAGGCTGAAATCCTTTACTGGTATAAGCCAAGCCAATAGCCCCCACTATCCAAGTAGAAAGACGTTGCTTTGACACAGGCTTTCCCATGTGAGATTTTGCCCATGACACAAACGGCTGCTCACTTTTCCTGAAATCCGCTAATCTGTCCATATACACCTGCCAACCACAGACTGGACACAGACTGTGTAACCTCTCTTCTTCTTGCAAGGAAAAAGGTGGGGGAGAGAATTGTGTAAATTCATTCGGTAACCATGAACCAATCACCTTCGGGACAAAAGCCGGGTGAGGCTGCAAACACACTTTCCTACCGACCTGGGCAAACTCCAGGCACGCAGGGTGCGGAGTTCACCAACTCTTAGTAGAAACCAGAGCGAGCAACAGCGCTTTTTTTAGGGACACCGTTTTTAATTTCTGCTTGTTCCAGTGGCTTAAAAGGAGGAGTTTAGAGCACCTCAAGCACAGTAGGCAAGTCCCAGGATGGGGCCACTGCCCTTCATGTAGGTAATTTACGGTGCGCTTCCTTCAGTAAGTGACACACAAGAGGGTCTTCCCTCCAAAACCTACATAGCAGGCTGACACAGCGGCCAAATATACTTTAATGGTGGAAAACGCTTTTCCTTTTTTTAAGTCATGAAAAAAAGACAATCACTGTTATTGGGCATTGAAAGGAAAGTTCATTGGCCCTGGTGCACCAGTCCTCAAACACATGCCAGTTATGCTCATATTGAGACCTTGTAGATGCAGCCCTACAACTCTGAATTGTATCAATAATATTCCTTGGAAGACCAATCGTGTCTAAATTGAACCACTCACATGCCAGGCCCATAGAGCCAGCCCAGGTCTGTACGTGGTCCCCGTGCCTTAGTCAACAGCTCACAACTGCAGGCACACTGTACTGTACAGCCACTGCATGATCTCCGCGGTCCGGGGTTTTCCGGGCCAATGTCGGGCTATTAGTATCATTGACAGACACTTCCCTCACCCATGCCAGAGTGGTAGAGATTAGAGCGAGCAGGGGAAATGTGTCAAGGAGACCTTGTTACCACTTCTCTGCCAGCGCATCTATTTCCACTGTCCCACTCTGGTTGTGAAGAGAGAAAAACAGGGGGCAGTCTACGCTGTCTGTGTTTGCAAAGAGATCCACAGCCAGTCAACCATAGCATTCCCACACCTGGTTGGCCGCTTCCACTTCATTGGTTTCCCACCCCCAACCCAACAGAGATGCATCTGTTTTGATAACCTTCCTGGTTAAGGTAACACTTGTTGGCACTCCCTGTGTAAAAATCCAGGGCCTCCTACACTGCAGCAGTTCAATGGCAAAAAACGGCTGTGATGTGGAAACTGCGGTTGCCCTAGCGATAAGGGGCAAGGCCTTGCAAGGCCACCCAGTGTTTAATCCCCTTCATGTAAAGCCAGCCCAGGGGAACGACTACCATGGGGATGGTAGCTCAGGCGGTAGCACCAGCTCTCAGGCGGTAGAGCTGGTGGTCTAGTGATCTAAAGGTTGCTGGTTCGATCCCAGGCTCCTCCTGCTAGCATGCTGTAGTGTCCTTGAGCAAGACACTTAACCCCTAATTGCTCCTGATGGCTGCGTCCGTCGGTGATTGAACAATTGTAAGTCGCTTTGGATAAAAGCGTCTGCTAAATGTAATGTAATGTAATGTAAAAAAGGCTGAAGGCCATCAGTCCTTGTAACCTTCACAGTCTGAAAGATACCCAATTGCCTCTGCGGAAACGCGCCAGGCGAGCTCTGAACATCTCCACTCTCTCTGCTGACAGATGTGCTCTCATATGGTCTTTTGAAAGCCCCATGAAAGAGATTGTCTGAGTCAGAATTAGCACATTTTTTCTGCATTTATTCTGAAACCCAGACTTGATAAATGTTCTGTCAGCCTTTTTGTATGAGCATGCAAATTCTGATGCAATGACGCAGCAACGAGCCAGTCGTCTATGTGCATGGCCACACACGCCCATCTCCATGAAAGGAGCTATCGTTGCCTCAGTGCATTTTATCCCCACCCACCTTCTCACAGCCCAGTGGGAAATGCCCCGCGGCCCGGCACGGTCCAAGGCATGCTGGTTGGGACCCTCTGCAGTAAAGATCCTCCCAAGATTGGGTGTTTGTCCCTGAACGGCTTTCCACGCCATGTTGCAAGCTCGTCCAGCAGACAAAGACCGGCAAAAGCTACTTTCCAGTCTTCCTCATCTTGGGTAGCTTCTTCCTGTCGTAGTAGGACCTGACAGCCTCTGCCTGTACAGCGGGCCATGGTACGTCCAGCCTGTAAGTGCCGCGTTTCCTCTATGTCCAAGTCCAAGAAAGGGGATGCTTGTTGCTCCGCCTCTCCCTTCTCACTCGCCACCATACACTGATCTCATACACCAGAACTAATTGGGTCAAGTCCTGTGCATTCACCGGTGGACACATCTCTCACACACACACACACACAGGTGGACTCACTGGCACAGGCACACACATACTATCAGCATCTGCCTAGAACACCCTCCCGATTACATCATCCTTGCTTACATGTTGTTTTTTGTTTCTGTATTTATTTGTCTCACCCGTGGTGATTCTCCCTCCCAGTCTTGGAGTAGTAATGATGATTAGTTGTTTATAGATCAAAAGATGGTTGGATTGTTTTCCAAAGAGGGGGATTGGTGGTTGTCATGTATAATAAAAAAGCTGTGCTCTTGTCATCCCAAAGGTCGTCTAAAGGACAAAGTTAATGTAAGCAGTCCTTGATGATTTATAAAGAGTGGCATTGCAGGTTGAGAATTTGAACTCCACTTGCAGATTAACTCTGTCTTGGATCCAATGGCATACAAATACCCTGTGTTGTATGCCAAGCCCGCTGACAGCACAGGTTTATAAAAACATAAAATACAATAAAAATCCTGCTTGACGCTGGCAAAGTAATCTACAGAAAATAGGCTATGTTTATAATATTTGTTCAAAGCCAAATCTCTGCACACCCAGTTGGTGTTTGTAAAAAAAAAACTTTTTTTTTTTAGTCAGACCTGCTAAATTCCAGGCGCACCAGTGCGACCAATAAAATATGAGTCTAGTATTTGGTCCCAAGTAGGGCAAGGTCATTTTTCAGTTTTTTACAGATTATGAAAGTGCAAGATCGTAAGCTTTCAAATTATGTCATACATTGAAATCTGAAAATATTTGACGAAGATATGCTTATTTGAATGTTGGTACACCTAAAATCATGGATCAGATAAAATCCCCCTCAAAGATCCTGAAATTTTTCACAATTCTCAGAGGCAGGTAATGGGCAGGAGAAATAGCTGGTTAACTCCACCTCCCACCATTCCCCCACTAGACTACTTGCGATCTTCTGTCAGTGGGTCAGCTAGCCCTCAGAAAACAAACTTGCAGGGCTGACATGTTTAAATTGCTAAATGTAAATTAAAATAAACTTTAATCGCAAACGTAAGTGCTATATAATTTGAAAATGTTTATATCTTATAGGCTTTGAAGCCTAATGTGTTAAGCCAAAATGTATATTACGTTTTAAAGCCAATAGACATAGTAGGCCAGGATCTTGCCTAATCCTAAATACCAGCACAATTGTTATGCGGTTAATGACAGACATAGATATTAATGCTTTGTCATTTATAAAAATAAAAAAATACGACCCACCGCATACTTAAGGTACATTTGGTGGCTTTTGACTGTTTATTTTGCATCATTTGAAAGTGAAGAATCAGAGCTTCCAAACAAGGTGTCACTTGAGAAAATCAAGCAAATATTTTTAAAGCTATGACTTGTTAATGACAAGGCTGTGGCAAACCGTGTTTCTGAGATAATCACCTTCAAAGTCTCCCCCACACTTGGTTCATTCAGCCAGCTCCCAGAATGCAAGCGGTTGAAGGACCAACAGAGCCTAGCTAGTTGTCACATGGCTTGACATACTTGACATCCTGCTGTATGGGGCAATCTCTGCTTTGTTCTTGTGTTTTGAGGGAATGTTGAACAGCCTCATCGACACACAACATCTTTTGTTTTTAGAAAAGCCTATATTTAACAGTAAGAATAAACATGTTTTATAAAAGTGGAATTTTTTCGGATTTTAAAAGTGCGGACAACACAACAAAATGTCTATCAATAATGAGTCTCCGAAAATCAGCCTTGGTGTGTCATTTAATATATAAATGTGCGTATGCCAAATATCTAAATTCTAAGTCTATATCTAAGTTCTTGGAGTTATTATGTTGGCTAACCCCAACCCTACCCCAGTTACACTCTGAGAGCCTGTTTGGGGCCTCTTTTAATTTTCTTTTCACCCCTGGCTGCATTTGCAGCTAAACTTGAGAATCATGTGCATTATTACTTGTTCATAATCTGCGAATCACCAACCTCAACAGACTTCATCACGTCATCAACTTCTTCCATTGTAAGAACAACGGGCGTATCGTCGTTCTCCTCTGGTGGTTGTTGAATATATTCCTTTTCATCGTCACATTCAGGTTGAAATCCACTGTTTGAAATGTTCTCCAAGTCCAGGATAATATCAGATTCAGCAGCGCTGTCGTTCTCACCATCATCACGGAAAATTAAGTCGAGTACGCGCTGCTCACACTGACTTGGATCTATCGCACTGGTCAGATTAAGGTCCGCAATATGATTTAGTTCTTCCTCCACCCTCTTCTCTTAATCCAAAACAACATGGAGAAGACTGTTTTCACAGACAAGTGAAACCAAAAGAGCCTCGTCTTGTTTACGGAAGTGACGTTGCAAGGCATTTCTTCTTCGATGGTACACGCTGGTACACGCCCCCTCCACAATAATGTCTCTGTGTAAAAGTAGTACGATTTAAAGGTTGAACTCTATCAAAACAGTTTCACATTGTGACTTCACATCCCATGGAATTTGGAGGAACGATCTTCACCTGGACAGTTGCTTTAAAGGAAGCGATCGATCGGCATGGTTCAGCGCTATTCAGCGTCTCGATAAGTGAACTGTGTTTCCCCATGTAATCTAACGGGAATAATTAAATTGACGGTTTAACATTTTTCTACTATTTATAAATCAAACTCTGTTTTGAAAATACGTTGAGAGATTTAAAAAAAAAACACAAAGGAACACAAATCTGGAAAAATCTAATTTTCCTTCCTATCTTCAACTTATTTGGCTGCTCCTAGCGATTTTAGAAATGCGCGAGATAGCGGGTTTCGATGCGGTGGGTCACATATATGATTTGAATAGAAAAGTATAGAATACGATTAAATGAGTCACTAAAACAGGCAAAACAAACAAACAAGTCTGTAAAATATAAAAAATAACATGTGAAAATATGTTACTCTCCCCAAGTATGTATGTCCCCATGTATTTATTTTTGTTAATATTTATTTATATATATAATATTTGTAAAACATTTTGCCTTAAAGAAAAATACAAGTACAGTGGTACCTCGACTTACAACTGCATCTACTTACGACTAATCCAAGATACGACTAGCGCTAGTCGCGAAAATTTGTATCGACTTACGACCAACTGCTCCAAGATACGACCGTGGAAATTTGCAGTTGCCGCATCGGCGGCCAGTCAGCAGTCAGTCAGCGGGCGACCTACATCGTGTGTGCACGTAGTTCGTGGATTATCAATATTTTTTTCATATTTACTGTGTTTGTGCTGTGTATTTTGTTTATTTTCACCCTTCATGATTTCATAATTCATATGGGAAACATTACTTAGACATACAACTGTTTTAACATACGACCGTTCTTATAGAACGAATTAGTCGTAAATTGAGGTACCACTTTACTATAGTTAGTTATTTTTGTGCAGAACAGGTATAATTATTATGTTTATATTTATTATATTTTCCACACACAAATAATAATAGTAGAATACCTTATTGAAATAAAACCTCACAGTCAGACCAGTGGGTGTGTGTCTTTGCTTTGTGAACCTGACGTGACAGTGGGTGTGCTACTTTACAGCCAGGGTGCCTACCGGTGAGGGAGGAGCATAGGCTATCTCTTGCATGGATGGGGAATCATTTGCCGGCAGCAGGAGACACCAACTTGAACAAACAACGCAACATAAAACTGTAAAACTCGGCTCATCAGCCGGTGAGACTCGGTTCCCTTCGTTCAAACAAAGCACAGTCTCATTTCGGGGGCTAAACTACACATAACTAGATATGATCACACAGTCCCCCAACATACACAAGACATAGCTTTCGTAGATATCAAACTCGCCAGAGTATAAAGCAGGAAGTGTTGCGGCAGACGATAGTATTGTGAATCGCGTATCTTGTTCTGTGAATCTTCTGTTTTGTAGACACTTTCTTTGTGGATTGAGACATTTCTGAATCATTTATAGATTTTAGTGTAGTTCCCAAAACAAGCATGTCTCTGTTGCCCGCTGACAATGACGCTGTGTTCAGTCTGGTCTTGTCGAGGAATTCTGGAGACAGTCTTTGGCTGCATGAGGCAGCATGGTGTTCTGCGTTCTCTTTTCGTCTCTGCTTGCACTCTAAATCAAAGTTTATTATCTTGTCCATTTATTTTGCGCAATTGGAGTCCACTGTTACAGCATGAACTGATCTTAAAATCCTTTCAATGCCCATAGCCACTGTGGAATGGTCATCGTCCTCCTTGTCTCTGTCATAACACAAACTGTCGTTGAAATCCAGATCGAGGTCGAGAAATGTTGTCGTTGTCTTCGCCATTTTCAGATTCAGAATCAGCGTTATTGCAACCATGCATAGAATCCATGATGAACCAGTCCATAAATCCTCCATTGTCCATGGTTCTACTGCAGATGCAAGTTTCTCTATAGCGGTCACAACTAAAGCGTCCATAGCATTAAAACGACTGCCAGTGGTTTGTTTATGGGAGGGGTTTCACCCGAAACTCTGGAACAACAGTCAGAAAAACCAAAGATGCAAATTGATCACCACACCCACACTATACGCCCCAGACGAGACTAAAACAAGCGTACTTTGGTGACAAAGTATTTAGTGATCCTAAAACTATTGAGTAGGTTCTTCAACATTTAAAGTTGTGTCATAAAATAACATTTTAAAACAAAAAGTTAGTTGCACTTGACAGATTTTTGGTCAAAAAATGGTACCGGGAGCCCTGGTGATATTGTTACTGTATCAGTTTTATTTATCCTTGTGGTGTGAGAATGTTTTTGTCTGAGCAGCCACACCTGTCCTGGGTCTAGGTGATTGGGCCCAGGATCAGTGTGGCAGCATACCTGTTGCTCGTTGATTGGTCTAAAGAGAAACCTCCTCCTTGTTCCACCTAGCGAACTCTCTACAACAAACCTGTGTGTCTTCTACTCCATTGTCTGTGTCTCTGTGGCGGAGGTCCCTAATTAAGCCCCTCGGGTGGCGTGTGGCAGGCCAAACTGCCACAATCATCCTATTTTAAAACAAGATATTACTATCCTGAGGTTTATCAAAGGACGAGTATTGCAACTCTGTTTGGTGATAGGGGATGCTTATTGTGCTACTCCACCGCTAGCAGGTGTAGCAGTTGGTCTAAGCTTGCAGCTCAGGCTACTGTATTGCTGCAGTGAGCTGGAGTGCTGCCCTTCGCCAGTCAGTCCTAACATAGTTGAAGCGCCTGATGACTGAGTGTTAAGCTCCAGTCTATGGACTGTTCAGCTAAACTCTGGTAAAACAGACTGCGAGAGCTCGGTTCTTCCGGAGAAGCGAGGAAGAGGTTTCTGAATGAGGGCGCAGCCGTTTTATAGTGGAAGGGTGCCTGGCGGTGATTGACCGGTGATTGCGTCACTTACAGCTGCGTCATCTATTCCAGTCTGTTGAAGCTGGCGTAGTGTAATTAAAGCTTCTGTTGAGGTCACGTAGAGGCGTTCACAAAAGTAAGGCACAAAACCAACAGAACCTCGAGTGGCACTCCTTTAATTGTTGAAATGTGAAGCGAACAAGGCCAAAAGGAAAAAGATGCATGGACCAATGGAATATGTAGGTGTGAAAATGCCCTGAAACTAACAACAACAGAACTGAATTACTTTTCTAAAACAAAAGTAGAACAGCAGTTAGCAGAGTGTGTCGGCAGTGTTTTTATGTGTGTTGCCTTGTTTTATGTGGGAGTCCCTAAGGGCTTTATTAGCCTCTGCGGATCAATAGTTTGTCTCCATATCGAGGGTTTTCTAGCTCTCCCCCTTCCTTTCTTCCTCAGAAGACAGAGAGGGAGACGGATAGAAGGTTAAAGAGATTATTTGGAGACGGTTGGTGTTATTAAATTCATATGTGACTCGAGAAGATGGAAGTCTACACTCGGCCTCATCAACTCTAAATCGTTTGAGTTGTTTGCGTCATTTGAGAATCACTCAAAATGTCATAGCTCTTGTTTGAAGCGGTTTCTGTTTGTTGGTCGGTTTTAATTTTTTCCATTCCTTTTTCTCCTTTGTTCTATTTTTAACTTGCACTTTAGTAACCCTCCGTCTCCCCCCTCTAGAGGCTCGTAAAAAGTATTTGTTTTTGGTCTAATTTGGACAATGCCTCTGTGAATCGGAAGCTTCTGAAGAGCCTTATCTGTAAGAATAGGTGATTCTATTTTCGGATAATGTGTTTAGAAGGCTCTGCGCTGCAAAAAGCCCCCAAAAAACACCCTGGATCAGGTGACTAATGGTTCTGAATGTCCCTATCGGTCTGTCCGCCCTCCCTCTCTCCACTTTCTGTGTTATTTCTACCCCTCTATCTTGATCTTTCTCTCCTGTTCCTCTTCAACACCCGCTCGTCTCCTCCCTCCTTTTCCTATTTTTGCACTATAACCGTTCCCATGGTCCTCTCTTCT
Source organism: Zeus faber (assembly GCF_960531495.2). Taxonomy (NCBI): domain Eukaryota; kingdom Metazoa; phylum Chordata; class Actinopteri; order Zeiformes; family Zeidae; genus Zeus; species Zeus faber. Next base: position 15,165,354 of record NC_137189.1, read on the forward strand.
CTGTCCCACAAATCTCCCCTTGCTCTGTCTTCACTACTTTCTGTTCTCCCTTTTCATTTTCCCTTCTTTTAACACCCTTTTCAGCTTTTTTTCCCTCACCCGTCCTCTTCTCCTCACCCATCCTCTTACAGTACATCTGTTTTGTGTCCCCTACCCTCTGTCTTCATGTTCTTTCTTTTTCCCCTCTGTCACCTTTTCTCCTCCCTGCTCATCTTTTCATCTATTTCTTTCTTGCTCTCTCTCTCTCTCTCTCTCTCTCTCTCTCTCTCTCTCTCTCTCTCTCTCTCTCTGTATGGGTGGTGTGGTAGAGCTTGAATCCAGCCTGAAATTTTGGCCCTGACAACAACATTCCATCACAACCTTATCTGATCCAAACACCCAAACAACAAATTTTAAATCCGATCTCAACTGCACCAGAAAATCCTGTCTGAGCACTGTTATTAGAAATGTGTTTTGGCCAACTTGACGAGCCTTGATGTTTTTGTTCTGGACCCCAAACTAATAAATCAAACTCTAAACAGTCCTATTAAATTACTCGACAATATTCACAAGTTTAGCTCTCTTAATCTGTAATGGTAGCTGAGGAGGTAGAGCTGGTCGTCTAGTAATCTAAAGGTTGCTGGTTCGATCCCAGGCTCCTCCTGCTGTAGTGTCCTTGAGCAAGACACTTAACCCCAAATTGCTCCTGATGGCTGCGTCCGTCGGTGTTTGAATAATTGTAAGTCGCTTTGGATAAAAGCGTCTGCTAAATGTAATGTAAAATAAAGTAATGGTGATGTAGAGGTGGTATCAGTGCATCTCTTGTGCTAAAACTCTCTTTCTACCTGTCTCTCTGCCCCCCCCCACCCCCCCCCCCCCCCCCAGTGGACTTGCTGGAGCTGGGCGTGGCCCAGAGCACCTTCGAGCAGCACAAGCTGAGCAGCAGCAGCAGCAACATTCAGCCGCTCTCCGTCCCTGACATCATCAACTGCCTGACTTCCATCTACGACGGCCTGGAGCAGCAGCACAAGGACCTGGTTAACGTGCCGCTCTGCGTCGACATGTGTCTCAACTGGCTGCTCAACGTCTACGACACGTGAGCCTTGATTTTTTTCACATAATTTGAAAGTGGAGAATCAGAGCTTCCAAACAAGCTGTCACTTGTGCAAATCAAGCAAATATTTTTAAAGCTATGACTTGTTAATGATAAGGGTGAGGCAAAATGTCATTCTGAGATAATCACCTTCAAAGTTTTACCCACACCAGGTTCATTCAGCCAGCTCCAGAATGCAAATGGAGTTGGCGGACAAACAAAGCCTCATGGCTAATTAACATATTGCTGAATGGGCAATAGTTTTTAAAAAAGCTTTTATTGAACAGTAAGAATATACATGTTTTATAAATGTGGAATTATTTTGGAGTTTAAAGTACGGACAACACAACAAAATGTAGAGTCTATCAATATTATGAGTCTCAGAAAATCTGAAATCTGAAAATCTGTCACCAACCTCAACAGACTTCATCACGTCCTCAACTTCTTCTGTTGTAACAACAACGGGCTTACTGTCGGTCTCCTCCAGTGGTTCTTGAAAATATTCCGTTTCATCGTCACATTAAGTTTGAAATCCGCTGTTTGAACTTGATGTTCTCCAAGTCCGGAGTAATATCAGATTCAGCATTGCTGTTGTTCTCAGTATCACTGTCAGAGAACTGACTTATCATCGTGGAAAATTAAGTCCAGTACGTGCTGCTAACACTGACTTGGATCTATCACACTGGTCAGATTAAGGTCCGAAATACGATTCAGAGCTTCCGCCACCCGCTTCGCGTAATCCATACCGATATGGAGAAGAACGTTTTCACAGACAAGTGAGACCGAAACACCCCCGTGCTGCGCTTTAACCATCTGTTTACGGAAGTGACGTAGGTGTGTGACGGGAAAGTGTGTGAAAGGGTTTTTCTTCTGCGCCGTTTCACAACAGTGTGTGAGTGTGTGTGTAAGAGTAGTACAATTTAAACGTTGAACTCTTATCAAAACGGTTTCACATTGTGACTTCATATCACATGGAATATGGATGAATGATCTTCACCTGGATGCTCGCTTTAAAGGAAACGATCGATTGGCGTTATTCAGCACTGTTCTGCGTCTCGGTAATTGAGCTGCGTTTCCCCATGTGATCTAACGGAAATATTTAACTCCACGGTTTGATATTTTTCTACTATTTATAAACCAAACTCGGTTTTGAAAATACATTGAGAGATAAAAAAAAACAGAAAGGAAGACAAATCTGGAAAAATCTTATTTTCCTTCAAGAAAGGTTTTTTTCAATTTATTTGGCTTCTCGTAGTGATTTTAGAAATGCGCGAGATGGCGGCTTTTGCTGTGGTGGGTCATATATGCCATGTGTGATTATGGTGTGGGTTATTGCAATGGCGATATGAAATGCGATTAAGCAAAATTGGTCATTTAGGCTACTAGGTCCTTGACACGTGAGACTATAATGTCAGTTTACTGCTTTTGAAAAGTATGGGGTAGGTCTGTCTGTGCTATTTTCAATCTTTTTTTTTTTTTTTTTAAGCTCTTTGATTTTAGGGGGGAAAAGTCCCTGTGTTAATGCAATGAAAATAAAAATATGATGTCATGCAGCCCTAGCGCGCACACACACGCACAGGCAGCACACCTCTACAATTTCTCATTCTGTCTCTTGGGTCATATTTAATAAGATTAATCGGATCCGAAAGCATGCACACTCTAAAACTATACACTGACTTAGTGATATATGTAAGCATACTGGATTTAAACATGCTCAACCCCATCCCTACAGTGGTCGGAGTGGGAAGATCCGCGTGCTCTCTATGAAGATCGGCTTGCTGTCACTCTCCAAGGGACATCTGGAAGAGAAATACAAGTGTAAGTGGACTCTACACATGCATACATAGCTTCTGCAAAATGGCTGCTCTGCCCATCAACATCAAGGAGATAAGCCAGAGAAAAGCACATTCAATTGGACCGGAGACATCCCCTGCTCTGTTTTGACGCTGTTTTATTTTGTTTTTCTCCTCGCAGCCATGTTATTATTATTTCCATATTTCCATGTGATTTAGGGAGATTTCATATCGGCGTGCCACACAGACCGAAGTCTGTCGGTCGTATCCTCCCACTCTTTGTTGGAGCCTCTATCTCCTCCTGTCCACATGTTCCAAATTCGCCTTCCTGTTTTATCGGCAGTACATTTCTCCCTCCATCCCCCTCCCTCCTCTGGCTCCATCCTTCTCCCTGGCACCAGCTCCATCTCTGAGCCTATTGGTTCCACTGGCAATTTCTATTAGTGTGAGGAGGGAACGGAGCATGCTTGCGCGCCGTTCCTACTTTTCTCAACCAGGTACTCTGACACAGATACAACCAAACTCGCTTTCTATTTTGTGACAAGGGCAAGTTACAAAATAAATGTTTGACTAATCCGATCCAGAGGGAGGGCAAAATTTTGGGCATCCCAAGTCGAGATGCATATTAGAATGGCTTTCTAATTGAACGGAAGCTGACCTGATCTCCTATATAGAATACAAAGTTGAGCTTGACACCTTTCTTCAAAAATTGAAAGCAAGATCAAACATCCCTACTTACTGTACATGTAAGGAGGCCGAATAATTTTTCCAAACTAGAAGTGTTCTGTAAGAAGGAAGAATTGGGGCAAAACCCTTAAAGAAAGAATTGAAAGACCCCAGCTTCTCGGCTGGCTACAGGAAGAGTTTTCATGCAGTTAAAGATGCCAAAGGAGGTCTTGACAGACAGGGTTCCCAAAGTATTTTATTATGTAGAAACTTTAACATTTTGAAGGAAGGTGTCGTGTTTGACTGGATATGTTTAAGAGGTCAAGTGAGCTTCCGTGCATTCAGATCATCCCCTCTCTTCCTCCATCTTGTTCTCTTTGTCTTGCTCGCTCGCAATCTCTTCGGTCAGAGCACAAAGTTGTTCTCCTGTCACCTCCTGGAAAGGTTTTTATATCCTTATCTAAAATTCACCGCCTTGAATGTGGAAGTCGGCCCGAACCTTCCACACGCAGTGATGTCAATCTGCGGAGAGAGTGAAAATGGGGGAGTAGGAAGAGAAAAGAGCTTGAAACGGGAAAGAACAGCAATGATGCAATGAGTTAGATGCAATGATTAATAATGCATCATGCATCTCCCCCTTGTTTCTCCCTTTCTCTCTCTCTCTCTCTCTCTCTCTCTCTCTCTCTCTCTCTCTCTCTCTCCTCCCTCCCTCCCCCCTCTCCCCCTTCCAGACCTTTTCAGCCAGGTTGCGTCGGCGGGCGACACGTGTGACCAGCGGCAGCTGGGCCTTCTGCTGCACGACGCCATCCAGGTCCCACGGCAGCTCGGTGAGGTGGCCGCCTTCGGGGGATCCAACATCGAGCCCAGCGTGCGCAGCTGCTTCCAGCACGTACGTGCACGCGCACACACACATCTGAGGAACATGCAACAGTTGGCACTGTCAAGTTGTAAAAGTAAACACTATCTAGGCTATGTTGGGAAAAGTTCGTTTCTCATAAAAATAAAAATTAATCAAATCAAAAAAAGGCATCATTGATAATTACTGCAAACAATGTACAGAGAAATGTAAGTCATTGTTTTGGTTTTTCACTTAAATCCAAGTAAACCTTTCCTACTGGAAAGTTTTTAGATGGATGGAGGAAACTTTTCTTTGGATTGTTTCAACAACTATATGGTCCTACTCCTAATAGCTGTGCATTTGCGCTTTAATTTGAGACAGTTTGGTATACAGTACAACCTTTTTTATGCAGTCCCTCTACTTTAGGTGATCAAAGTGAGTGGACAACCCAAAAAAAAGTTTCCATATTTAACATTTGCTTGATTATTTCATTTAAAATCCAATACAGAACAGCAAATGTCATATTGCTTATGGTCTGTTTGACTGTATATCTAATAAATTAAGCAGACTGTGACGGGTGAGGACTGTAATTGCAGCCTAACCAGCTGTTATGCATCTCTCGTCCTCCTTACCTCTCAATATCCTTTAATTAACAACCTCTGCTGACCAACCATGCAGCCCGGCGTGGCCCCGAGGCCCCAGCCACCCGTCCTCCAGTGTTTTACAGCTGCACCCGCCAAAGCAATTTCCCCAACTTAATCTTCGGACTCTCGCTTGAATTTAACGTTGTCATCCTCCCACAAGGATCCCCACCACACACACACACACACACACACACACACACACACACACACACACACACATACTTTCTCTCCCCTTGACTCTTGCTTCAACGGACATAAATTAGAGTGGAGACGTTTAAAATAGTAAGCTATAAATTCTGGCGATTCCTCAGCACTGTTTCCCGAAATAGTAACCGGCGGCACATCGCTGACTGTGGAGACTTTCACCTGGGGGCTTTTTAAAAATTGCTGTCTCACAAAGCCCTTTTTCTTTACTGATTCTTTGCTCCGTGTATCCTACCTCTTCTTCCTCTTATTATTATTTTATTGTAAATGGTTCTCAGGATCTGCATGAGCACTCACTATCACTAGAGTCATTTTGTGTCAGAGTATTTTTTACTTTTACTGAAATAAAATGGCTGTACATGATGGCAGGTCATTTCGCCAATCTGCCAATAGTTGCAGCCATTTATCATCCAGTCATCTGGTCGGGACATGCACGTGAAGATTCATGCATGAGCTGACCCTCACACGCACACACACACACAACTCTGACCCATACCGTTTGGTTTCAGGGTGTGTTGTCGGGCCCCTCATAAATAAGACTTCCTTCTCTTGCCCTCCGTCATTTTCTTCTCATAAATCCATTCATCCATCCATCTTTCTACCTTCCCCCACACATCCCATCAATTCCAATTCACCAGCTGCAATTAATCTGCAAAAGGCCATAATTCTTAGAGACATCAGTAGGTTAGGTGAAGGAGAGGAGGAGTACATTGAGGGTCAGACTGACATTAAGACGCTGCAGAGGGAATTCTGGGAGCTTGAAAGGTCATCAGGGGTTGCATGAGGTCTGCAGCATGAGGTATTTTTACTATACGCTGATCAGCCACAACATTAAAACCACTGACAGGTGAAGTGAATAACATTGCTCATCTTGTTCCAATCGCATCTGTCAAGGGGTGGGATATATTAGGCAGCAAGTGAACAGTCAGTTCTTGAAGTTGATGTGTTGGAAGCAGGAAAAGTGGGCAAGCGTAAGGATCTGAGCGACTTTAACAAGGGCCAAATTCTGATGACTAGAAGACTGGGTCAGATCATCTCCAAAATGGCAGGTCTTGTGGGGTGTTCCTGGTATGCAGTGGTTAGTACCTACCAAAAGTGGTACTAGGAAGGACAACCAGTGACAGGCTCATGGGCACCCAAGCCCCATTAATGTGTGTGGGGAGCCAAAGTCTAGCCTGTCTGACCAATCCAACAGAAGAGCTACTGTAGCACAAATTGCTGAAAAAGTTAATTCTGGCTATGATTGAAAGGTGTCAGAACACACAGTGCATCGCAGCTTGTCGTGTTGGGGATGTGTAGCCGCACACTGGTCAGAGTGGTCCACCGCAGAAAGCGCCTGCAATGGGCATGTGAGCATCAGAACTGGACCATGGAGCAATGGAAGAAGGTGGCCTGGTCTGATGAATCAGGTTTTTTTTTACATCATGTGGATGGTCGGGTCCATGTGCGTCGTTTACCTGGGGAAGAGAGGATGATGCACTATGCACCAGAATGCACTATGGGAAGAAGGCAAACTGGTGGAGGCAGTCTGATGCTCTGGGTAATGTTCTGCTGGGAACCCTTAGGTCCTGGCATTCATGTGGAAGTTACTTTGACACGTACCACCTCCCCAAACATTGTTTAGACAGTCAGAGCTGTTTTTGAGGCACAGGGGAGACCTACACAATATAAGGCAGGTGGTTTTAATTCTGTGGCTGGTCAATATGCATATATATTTTTTTATTTTATTCTTTTCCATGCTTTATTTTAGCATTTCACAGGCTTGTTTGTCTCAGTAACTGGCTCAGTGCAAAGGAATAGGAGAAAAATTGTGGCTTGTTCATGTTGAAAATGAAATACATTTTGATAAAGGTTATTTTGTGTTTCTGTTCTCAATCATCAACTAATAGTATGGCTATAATGCAACGCTTAATAAATGGAAAAATCTTTCGTCAGGGTTGACTTTTAAAAAAAATGATCAATTGCGACACAAATATTATGCAATTAAATCATTTTTAATAAGCCGTAATAGGCTATTTTGTTCCCATTTTCACGTCTAAATGTCACTTTCTAGTTTCACTCAATCTTAATTGTCTCAGTTCAGGAGAAGCTTCTTGGTAGGTTAACGAACAGTTTAAACAAAGTTTAAAGCAATGGAGGTACGGGAGGTGAAGAGAGTTCATCTTTTCTTACTCTCCTTTTCTTTCTGCCCTGCCAATCAGGCATCAACAAGACGCTCTTCTGTCCGACATGTGTGATCTTTAAAACCACGTAGGTGTCAGTCTGACATTTAGACAGCGTGCGCACACACACACACCACATGATTTTTAACGTTTTTTCCTCTTTCAGCTCGTCAGGGATTTCTTTATATGGTCATCTGCTCCATCCAATCCCATGTGCATTTCTCTAAATCAATAGAAATTGTGTTTTTATTGTAGATGTATTTTTTTTAATTTATTTAATTTCATTTTCCAACGTTGACATGAAACAAAAAAATGACACTTGCAAGAGTTGTGGTGTGGTGTCAGTGTCTCCCACAAGCTTGGAGCACAGCAACCAAAGTCGGAACAAACTTTTAGATGAGGCCTTGTAGATCTAATATGAGCGAAGATTCAGCAACTGGATTGCTTATTTCTCGCCTCAAATTTGTTCAGAAACAGACTTTGGTGGACTGATAGATAAATAAATCAGTGAAAGTTACGGAGTAAATACAACGAAACCCGGAACTCATGCTTTCCCATTGGCTCACAGAACTCGGGGCGTCAGGAAGGTGGCTCCTCCCACAAAAGACAGCCCGTTTTGGAACATGAGGGTTATAGAGGCATGTTTGAATGGCTAGAATGCATAATTTAAGTGGTATTTTCAGAAACAAACTTCGAAAACATGTTTTGGGGACCTCAGAGACTTATATTAACTTGTTGAAAAGGAGCATAATACTGTAGGTCCCCTTAAAAAAAAGAAAAAATGACAAAAGTAAAGAAAACAAGTAAATTTGCCTCAAAATTGAGTAGGTGAAGCGTGGTATTTTTAGTAATTTTATTTTTGTTGAACTAGCAAAGTGAGTCAATTTTCCATATATTAAATTTTAAATTTGACAAACTTAAAATAATTAGTTGATTTAGCAAATTATATTTTGGTCTTATTTGCAAATTTTCTTAACTAACTCAAGTGGTTTTCATTTCTTTAACTTAGTATTGGTTGGTACTTAGCATTGGTATTCAGTTCGCAAACTTATAATGGAGACAAACTAAGTTGCCTGTCTTGCAAATCTTGAGTTATCTCAAAGTTGTCCCTGAAACGAATGAACAATAATGACATTCAAGCAATATGCCATTTTCTTTGTATATTTTTAAATATCTTAAAATCGAAAAATATTCCATTATTTTGAAAGAATTGCCGCGCGTTACCATTCCAACAGTTTCTGTGCGTGTACACAGCCGCGCTATGGCCACAGTGTGTTTCACATTGTCTCGCTGTGGATTCTTTTGTGCATGTTTTCAGTGTGCTTGTATCCAGCGCTCTTGTTGGCCTTTCAATGTGTCGGAGCACTAGAAATGAAACAGCTTGCCTCTGGCCTGTTTATCCAATAACCGCCTTTTCAAAAAAGCGGACCCCTAACGTAGTGGATTTGTGTACAAAATACAATGAAAAGTATGATGCCATGCCCCGTGCTTTGGACTAGATGAATATTAAATGCAGGACAAGGATAAAAACACACACTGTATCATGTATCTGTCTATGAATATTAAAATACGGTAAAATACTATTCTAAGATACATATGATGTATCCGTTAAAGCAAAAGTTGAGCTGAGGTACCGCCACCATTTATTGTTCTTCCTTGTTCTTCCTATACAGTAAGTCCACTTCTATGGACTATAAAACTTTTTTTTTTAATTTTAACTTTTATTTCCACATATTTCAAAACTCTAAACTTCACTTATTAGCCCTTAAAAAAAGTTGTTCAGGCTCGGTCTACACTTCAAACCAATTGCGTGTCCCTCTTAACACGTCTTGGCCTTATGTATTGTTCCCCTATGTATTGTTCCTCTATCAAGCCACAACGTCTGGTTTCACATTTCAACCTTGTGGTCATTTTTTACTTTTTTTTTTTTTTTTTTTTTTTTTTTTTTAATGTTCAGGGTGTGATCTTAAGTAGAGCTGTCGCAATTTACATATTGCATCGTAGCAATTTTTTGAGTAGTTTGAAACCAATGTTAGAAATGCAGCAATAAATAGAACGGGAATTTGGTAAATTTTCATCACTTGGGTTGAGGAAAACTGTCTCACTACATTTTATGTTCAATCTTCAATTTAAATACATGGTTCTTCTCCAATATGTGTTATTACTCTGTTTAAGATTAGTTATCAAATTATAAGATAAATTAATCACATGACAACCGTCAACTACACAAACATCTTTCAAACTAGGGAGGCAAAATTATTTGCCGCTTTGGAAAATTGCATTGTTTTGAGTTGCCATAACTCGTTCTGGGCCGGTTATTTCATAACATAACATAACATTCATGGGGCGATTGACGGTCACCGACAGACACGCAAAACAATGTCGTCATCACAAGTTATGTTGTTCTAAAATGTATAAAATGATTGACCTTTCCTATTAATATACATATATAGTTTCATGTATCCTTAAACACCGCACAATGCCTCTAAAGCAAAGCCAACGATACTCCCTGCAAAGATCACGCTGTCTCTGAAGTGGGCAGTCTTTGGAGTTTACCATGCATTACAGATAGCATTGCTTTTAATCTCTCTATGTAATAATAATAATAATAATAATAATAGTCATAATGAAGACTAATTTGGACTTAAGAAATGAGGACATGTTCAGAACGTGTACCTCATGAATATAATAATGTCTTGCCCAGAAAATAAATCCGCTCCCTGCTCCTTGTCTGGACCTTCTCTTCAAAAATTTTCGTACCGGCTAAATAAAGTTATTAATACTGGGATATGACTCATTAAACACTATAGTTGCAACGTTATGCTGGGATTATAAAAACTAATGTCGGGAAAGGAGTTATTGTCTTCCTTCTCCCCACTTAAACCACACAGTGGCGCCCGCTTAAATATGGATATTATTTTGGCTGATTATTGTGTTTTATCTAAGTTGACAATTAATATTCGGATTAAAAATAAAAAATGAAAACCCGCCTCGCTCTCAACTCCACATTTCCCTTTGCATGTCTCTGTCTTTCTGAGAAAACGTTCCCCAATAAGCACCCCCCTTTCAACCATCCGACTTATACAAGGTTCTGTCGGTTTGGCGACCCCTCTTTAAATTCATATAAAGTATAATACAGCACTTTTGTTTCCAATGAAATATCGATGCCCATTCATGAAAAAAGGAAAACAAACCCTTTGAACCTTTCATCACTAGTCCCAACTCAAGAAAGAAAATCTCTCGAAAGTTGGACGATGGGATTTCTGGTCAAAGTGCAATCCCACGGCAGGTTTTTTACTAGCAACTTTCACCCTCTGACGGGGACTCAATTGACTCCCTAACCACCCCCCCCCCCTCCCCCCGCAGTTGGGCAATAAGGTGGAGCTGGAGCCGCGACAGTTCGTGGACTGGATGCGACTGGAGCCGCAGTCCATGGTCTGGCTCCCTGTGCTGCACCGTGTGGCCGCCGCCGAGACTGCCAAGCACCAGGCCAAATGCAACATCTGCAAAGAGTGTCCCATCGTGGGCTTCAGGTGGGTGAGCGCAAGCGCAAGCACACACACACAGACACACACACACACACACACACACACACACACATTACCTCCTAACACGTAAACACAGGCTTGTTGTGACACCATACTGTGTTTCTCTTTTCCTTGGCTGAGGCGAAAGGGCAGAACTGTTCTGTAGGGCAGACATTTATCTAAATGTCAGCCACTGATACACCACTGACCAAATACCATCTGGGGGCTGGAAAACACTCACTTTCACAAAAATCACATACACACACAAGCCTTTAGGTATACAGGGGCCATCTGTTGGGAACCTCTGCACAACACACCACCCTGTGATACAAGGGGAACTTGACAGACGTGTAAACACACCCTTGGCTTGCTCGCTCCCAGCTAGCGATTTGCCACATTCAATTATTGAGCTAAATGAAACTACAGAGTCCCCGCAGGCTGTAAAATGCAAATAACATTAACATAATACTGTATACTAATTATCACTGGGCAGTGGCAGAATTGCATTCTCGTCCTACCGAGGGATTGATTTGTTTGTTGTCCATCGAAGAACGTTTCAGGTTTTCCTTTATTTGTCACATGTAGTCAGACAAGTATGGTGTGTTGACAGGGATGATAATAATAATAATGTACACTATGCGCAGAACAGAAGGTATTGGAGGCAGATGATCCACTGTTGCGACCCCTAACGGGAGCAGCCGAGAAAAGAAGAGAAGAGACAATACAGATGAATATAAATACACAGATGGAGAAGCAGATCCTTAGTGATCAAAAAGTAAAGCAATAGATAACATATTGTCACTGTCAAATGTTATAAAGTGTTGTATCAAAAAATACGTTTTTGAGATTTTTTTATCTTGACATCAGACTATTAATCTATCAATTATTATATCACACAAAAGAGGGAGTTTGTAAGCAGCACAAATTTAAAATTCAAATTTCCAACTCTGGCAGAGAAAATCTATTTTATTTTATTTTTTTCTCCAACTCGTCTCAGAATAGAAAGCACTTTGGCAGCGGCAGGAGAAACAGAAGTTGGACATTTTTGAAGGAGCATGAGTCGTCCTGTCTCTGTCAGTGATGGATGAGGGATGGAATGAGTGAGTTGGGGAATGGGAGGAAAAGACCAGGGAAAAATAGTGCTGAGCTTTTTTATGTGGCGCGAAGACTTGACCTGCGGTGTTGCAAAAGTCAGTTGTTTTTTTCTACCAGGACTACTAATGGATCCCAGAACAAACAAAAAAAATCATGAATTAGTGGATTAACTCATTAATTAAGGGGACCGTCTTGAAGTCTGGTGCTCCGAAGGAGAGGTGGATGAGGAGTCTACCTAGCGGTAATATGTCGCATGTCTTCTGCATAATGGTGCGTTTGACGTGTGCATTGTCATGTGCGCTGTTTCACCCCTGTGATGTATGGCCCCCTCTGGTAGCTCATCAGTCAGCTAACCTTGGGAGAGAGGGGGAGAGAGACAAAATAGCGGAACTATTACAGTATATCTGAGCAGATCCTGTCTCAATTTTGCTGTTTAATGGCTGAGTGCCTGCGGCCGTGTTGGAAATTTAGTAGTCTGTCCGAGGAACGGTGTCTGGTCTTTGTGTGTCCGTCCGTGCTTGTTTGCTTGCATAGGTGTGGATCTGTGCAAGATCAAGATGGGTAATATGGGGAAAGTTTTGGAAGATGGGAAAGGTTGGAGAATATGGGGAAGATGAGAAGAGTTGGGGAAGATGGAAACAGTTGAGGACGTTTGGGAATATGGGGGCCATGAGGGCCATGAATATGCAACGTTTGGGGTAGATGCGGACAGATATGGAAGGTGGTGACAATTGGTGTAGATGGGGACTGTTGGGAAAGATGAGGAGACAGACCATCTTTGGGGAAGATGGAGACAGACTTGAGTCTCCATAACGACAGTAACTACTATTGTTTATTTTCCCGACAGCTGTCTCTACTATATTTCTCACTCTTTCCTCGTCTGTCTCTGGTCTTTCCTGTCTCCTACACTTTATTTCAGTCTCACTCTCCTTCTTACTTATAATTTCTTTCTGTGTCCATCACTAATTGTTCCTCTCTGTCTCTCTCTCTGCCCTTCTCTCACTCCATCTCTCCAGGTATCGCAGTCTGAAGCACTTCAACTATGATGTGTGTCAAAGCTGCTTCTTTTCCGGGCGAACTGCCAAGGGCCACAAGCTCAACTACCCCATGGTGGAGTACTGCACGCCGGTGAGTGGCACGCGCACACACACACACACACACACACACACACACATATATCTAGTGGCTCATTTCCTATCTCTATTCCCCAGGCTCACACACTCTGTTCACCCATTTAATTAAACACACACACACACACACATACACACATACACACACACAGTAACCCCTTATCCCTATCATTCATTATTGCTGTCCATTTTCTAAAGTCAAGTCATTCCCACTCCTCTTAACCTCGAAAAAATATATTCACATCCTCAGTGTACACCCCCCCCCCCCCCCCCCCCCACCAAGGACTCATGAACTTTTAAACCCACATATATACAACCACAACCAAATACATACACCACGGTGTTTTTAATACCATAAAAACTTCCAATCATTAGCCCAGGATTGTATTTGCTTCAGTCGTTAACAGCAACTCTGCTTCTATTTGGAACAGGCCTTTCATTCCTTTTCACAAAATTCTTTCTCAGGAAGAAGTGGGGGAAAACTGAATCTAAATCAAATTGTTTATTTAAACGAGTGAGGATATTTCCAGATTAAAAATAAGATAATGCAAAGTATAGTTGCTTCAAAAAAGTATTTGTGCATCCAGTCCACATAGAGCAAATGTAATGTCTGTACAAATTTATTTCAATAATAAGAATTGTAGGATTGCATATTTACAATCAATAAAGTCTCTTCTTTACAAAAACAAAGCTTTTTTTTATCTTTTTGAAGGAAGGTTATAGAAGACTTTTGAATTTTGTGTTATTGATATTTCACTCTTGCGTTTTATTTTTTTGTTGTTGTGGAAATAATGTTGAAGTTATCCTCCTTTTTTTCTTTTGTCTGTTGTTCATTAAACAATATAGTATTAAAACAAAACAGATTCCTCCTACAATTTGTCAATAACTAGAAATATTTATCTCGTTTTGCCACACAAACATCTTTTTTAAATGGAGCACCAGTCCAAAATCAAAGCTCCTTCTCAATGTCTTCTGAAGAATTGCCACCCACATTTCAGCTAGAGTATACTTCCTTCTCCATAAAAACCTGTTGTACCCTCCATCTTTTATCATCTCTCGGTTGATTTCCCCAGAGAACCCATATGTTTGCACCATGTCATCATATTTATCCTTCTCTCCCCACGCTAAAAATCGGATTCTCTTTCAATTTTACGCCCCTGAAAACAAAGTTTATAAAGCACATAAAGAATAATGAAATCCGGCAAGTGTCAGTAAATATATCACTTTCATACACTGTATATATAAATATATATATTTTTTACAGCAGGCTGGAGACCATTGGAGATGTGGATAATCTATCTCCTATTCCTGTTCATTTCATGGCCAGAATAGTGTTTTTATTATTTTTCTTCGAGCGGCGACAACTGAAGTTGGAAAGTCAGAAACTTAGTAAACCACAAAATGAACCCATGCACACACACACACACTCCTCTTTTCTCTTTGTTACGCATCGTTTCTTCACCTCCCCTTTCTTATCCCATCCTCTTTATGTACCCCATAATTGTTTGTTTTGACACAAGTTGCCATCTTAAGCTGTGTATTAGTTAATAAGCCATACATTCTAATTAGTGCCTGTTCGTTTACCGACGTGTGTGTGGGTGTGGGTGTGTGTTGTGTGTGTTTTGCTTGACTGCATCTCTTGCTTTTCATCTCCTTCCTCGTTTGGCCGCTGTTGTGAATTTTTGTTTGCTTGCGAGGCAGAAATGAAAGCAAAATGCCTATGCTAATTATCTCATTAAAGAACATACAAATAGAGTAATAAAAAAATAATAATAACTTGCCCAGCGTCTCTTTCTCCTTGTTCTACTCAGACGACGTCGGGCGAGGACATGCGTGACTTCACCAAAGTGCTCAAGAACAAGTTCCGCTCCAAGAAGTACTTTGCCAAACACCCCCGCCTGGGCTACCTCCCCGTCCAGACGGTGCTGGAAGGGGACAATATGGAGACGTGAGTAGCCACTTAGACAATCAACCCCAGTTTTAGGACGGTCAGGGTCTGTCTCATCTATAAGGGCATTTTAAAGGAATATAGCAACATAGAAATGTGGCATCTTGACATTTTTAAATTTCAAACATAGTTGTTGGACTATGTTTGAATGTCATGAATCGTATGTTTAGAGTCAAGAGAGTACACAAAGAATGCACGCTCTCCAGCGCTCGGCTAGACGGACTACCCCCATCACTCCTCCAATTGATGGTGCATCCATTCAGAGGTTCCTCTCTCTCTAGAACTAGTACCACGTCACCGTCTGGCTGATAAATGCTTCTTGGAGGAGATGGAGGAACTGAAGTGAATCAGATCTTTTCAAATCACAACAGAGAGTTGACACTAAGAGATGTACAATGTCACCTATATAGCAGAATAATATTTCTATAAATATATATATATATATATATATATATATATATATTATTATTATTATTAACCATTTATTTTTTTTAATTTTTTTTTCCCAATCTAATTAGCCTGTACCATTTTTTGGGGATGGTAGCTCAGGCGGTAGAGCTGGTGGTCTAGTGATCTAAAGGTTGCTGGTTCGATCCCAGGCTCCTGCTGCTAGCATGCTGTAGTGTCCTTGAGCAAGACACTCCTGATGCCTGCGGCTGTCGGTGATTGAACAATTGTAAGTCGCTTTGGATAAAAGCGTCTGCTAAATGAAATGTAATGTAATAATGTAATACTATCTCTGTCACTAAATGGATGACTTATGATGTAATACTGCACACTCAATTCTGTCGGATTACCTTACTCTATGGATGTCCCTCTGAGTGACACACATACAAAATAGAGGGTTCCTTAAAGTAAAGACATAATTGCATATACCTCACTTTTTGGCCAATAGTGGAATGGAGCTCAATTCCATCAACAGAAGCTTTAAAAATAAATACTTAAACTTCTGGCTTATAGACACGACAGCAAGGCAGATGGTCACCAACATGGTGCTTTTGACCAATTTCAGAATCCGTTTTACAGCACTTAAAGCATTACATTTCTACTTTGTTAAATGCTACACATAAGATGTAGTGCTGTTTATTACCTTTACTTACAGGGTTCAGGTAATAAGCCCTAACCCGAGCCAAAATAGTCAATTGGTGTCACGACTAAATTATGTTCAGTTTAGAACTTTTAAATTAGGTGAATTAGAACCACTTTATTGATGGAATGCAACCAACATTAACATGGGCAGAAAGACTGATATATTTAATGATATGAGGTCATATATGGTCTGGGATTTTGGTTGTCGTGATATAGTTAAGTGGTCTTTAAGGCTGCATTACAGTAAAGTAATGTAATTATCTGAACTTTGTAGACTGCCCTAGCTGTTCTAATCATTGCCTCTGCCTGCTTGGTCATAATATCCAACATTACTGTTACTGAAATATTTCTTATGAAAGATCCAATGGTCATACTGTAAAAATCGTCAAATTATCCATATTAAGGTGTCAAAAATAGTGATATTGGTTTGCCCATGCAGCCGTAGTTGGAACCCAGAACCTTCTTGCTTTGAGAAGAGAAGGTCTTTGCAGCATTTGAAGCACAAATGCAGATTTTTGCAGAAGTTTTTTTTCACAAGTTGATAACTACAGGAAAGCAGCTCGTCTGCTGTATAAATTGCACTCAATCGTGCTCCGTCTCTTAATTTCTCACATCAGGGTTCCTCTCGCTCTTTTTTCTTTCTTCGCCACCCACTCTTATTCTCTCTGCTGTACCTTGATAGAGCAGAACGCTGCTTACTCCCACCTACCACTCCTGGCTTTGCCTTATTACATGGCAGATAGGATTTCCGATTTAGCACGTCCCTGTGTTGATCATTTGACAAGACTGCTAAAGATAGCCCTTCTGCTTGGCGTAGTTTTGTTTTTTTTGTCGTATTTTTTTGCAGAACTAAACCTGATAAAGGTGGGACACCACCTGGGAAAAAATTTAAATGAAATGGTTGTTTTATTGAGTCAGTGAACCGAACAATCCTCATATCTCATACCCCAACCTATCAATCCATCTTATTTTCCAATAATAGTTTTGCACTCTTGCCATTAAAGGGTAATTTAAAAATGTAGCAAAATCATGAATAAAGTCTAAAAACCTATTTTTGGTCCCACACTGTAGCCGTAAATGACTGAAAGGAAGGAATAATTTGATTAAAGAGGAAGATTTTCTTTTTTTCTTTTTTTAGGAAGGGGCATGCAATATCATTTATTTTAGTTTTTTACATTCATTAAAAAAAATTGTTGAATAAAAAATAAACGAAATAATGAAAATATTACATATTTACTTGTAGCGATATCGGTACAGTTTGGTGTTAATTAATAATTAAAAGTTAATAATTACATTAATAATTGTCTCATTCGGGCACCACCTTCGCTTTGCTAAGTCGAGGGAAACAAATGTATTTCATTTAAGTCATTATAGCCCCTTTAGTCTGTTGGTTGAGAAGGCCGGTTTGTGGAATGCCAGGTGGTCCGGTGTAGATCGACAGTGATTGACAGATTTCTTATCCTTGCAAATGTGAAATGGGGTAATCCTTGATACTGGAAGTCCAGTCCAGTTTTCTGAGGCAATGTCAGCTACATACTAGTTTTGGAGACTTAGTATGCAAAGCAGTTTTTGCAGTTAATATTTGTGACATTTTGGGAACTCTTACAGTGCTCCAACCATTAGGCTGCCATTAGTTTGAACAAAAGAATAACTTCTGAGAGGACAAAGATACATTTTTCCAAGCAACAAAAAGCTGTAGCAATGATCAGAACCCGTGTTTATGTTTGTTTAGTACTTGGGTAATGACTGTGTTCTAAAACAATCTGAGAGACAGCTGGTTAATTATTCATCCAATGTTGTTGTGTTTGGTTTTCTCATCCTTAGCGATAGGCGTAAAAAAGACCTGAATTATGCTTCATTCACCACACATATACTCAGAAGTAGACACACACTGTATCCTAGCCTTGCATATGCCTGTTTATACGTCCATTGAGAAAAAAATATTCAGGGAAATGCTAAGCCTGTCCACATGGGTTGGAATCCGACTGTTGGAATGGTTAATTAGTTTCCTCTGTCTCTACCTCCTCTACATTCTCTTTCTCCACCGTCTGTCTGTATCGGTTCACCTATCACGCTCTCTCACCTTAATCTCACTTTCACACATGTACCTTTAAACTTCCAAGGCTCTTGTGTATCCCTGCTGACAGTGAAAGGCGTCAGGATGCACATTTTGGCCAAAAACAGAGGAATAGGAGAAGCTGAGTAAGGAATAAAAAATAAATAAAAAAATGTAAAAAGCAGTATAAAATGGCGCAGCAGATCAAGGGTTGACGGTTCATGCCAAAGCAATCCAAGCCTGTTGACAAACACATTTTACACTTAGTCCATAAAAGTTGATGAATGGGCATTAGAAAGAAGAAACAGTCTTTATTAGTCACGCAACACACCACACTACAACACATGCTTGCGCACACACACACACACACACACATGCTTTGATGGTGGCCGGTGAAATGGATTCTCTGCTTTTGACCCATCCTGGCTTGTCCTTCCTCTGGGGGCACAGCCAGGAGCAGTGGGCAGCATTCGTGGACGCGCCCGGGGACCAGGTGATGAGTGTCCATCGCTGCTCAGACGATGATGGGTGCATGTTTTTGAGGGGGGTCCTTACTGACGTGAGGTGGAGGAAACCCCATGTGAGCACGGGGAGAACATGCAAACTCCACACAGAAAGGCTCCTATTTGGGAGATAACCCGCCGGAGCACGGTGCCAACAGCGCCCCAGGCGGGAATCGAACCCAGGACCTTCTTGCTGTGAGGCAGCAGTGCAATGCACTGCTGCCTCCACGGAAGGTTTTCCCTCTGGAGCCGAAGCTTTGAAAGTCAATTGCACACAACATTTCACAATGGCCATTTTTTAAATGAGACTCCACACATTGAACAACCTTTGACATTTTGAGAACCGGCGTGTGGCCGTCTTTGTGCATCAGCTGCACTCCATTACCTTATGTTTACTTTGGGCAGGACAGTTCAACATGTAGTTAATACAGATTGAGGCTTCATCAAAATGTTTAATTTATGATTTGGCTTCGTATTTGACAGAATTTCAGCGAGTCAACATGTCAAGTTGAAAGACGAAGGGTTTGAAGGGTTGATATTCTCATACATATTCCAGCGTATACGTTCTACGTCTTGATTTTGTCGATCCAATCGAAAGTTCTTTGGGGTGAAACCGACTCTCTTAGCATGGTACGGCAGCCGTGACTCTTGACTGTGGTCCATCAAAGTGAAATGTAAGCATCTCTCCACCACCTCTCCCTCCGTTCGTCAAAGCCCAAGAGCTCCCAAGGTCTCTCGCCCTCACTCTCCCTTCTTTGCTGCCGCCCACTTTCCCTCCCACGGTTCATTTCCCCATGTCCCGTGTATCGCTCTCTGTCTCTTTCCTCTTTCTCTCAATCTATGTTTCGCCCTGTCTCTCGCCCCCAACTTCCCCTGTTGGAGCCTTGGGAGGGGAGGCTCCCATCTCAAGGTTAAAGCTTCGTCATGGCAGAGGAGGTTAGAGGAATGATGGGAAGTGAATACAACCACCTCAGCAAAGCTAGCGAAAGAAAATGCAAGTGAAAAGATTCCAATGTCTTTCCACTCTCTCCCTCTCTCTGCCTGAATCCCCCGTTCCAGTCGGTGTAGTCTCCTCGCGGCTAGGAAGGCGTGCCTACGTTTGCCATTTCCGACGCCAAAGACAGAGCCGCCGCCGTGACACACTTCTATCTATAAATCCCTCTTCCCGCTTTCATGTGGGAACAAAAGCACTAGGAAGGAAAAGCTAACCCAACCTTCTTGAGTTCCAGAACTATCATCCTCAACTATCACCTTGTTTCCAAACTGGAGGAAAATAACAAGTTTTTTTGCAGCTATATTTAGCATGGTACATGAAGAAAGCCTTCTGGTCCGGACACCCTACCATTAAGCGTCTATAGAAACTATAACTTTTTTCTCCGTGTCAAAGAATAGCAACACATACCGCCAGCATTTCGTAGAAATTACATCTTCCAAACGTTTTTTTGAGGGGTTTTTAACATAGGGACTTGTGGACTCTGGACTGGAAATGCTGTTGGCCATGGCTCATGTTCAAAAAGCTTAATGACCACTAAGAGACTAGCATTTGTGTTCACTAACTTCTAATACGCCTGGAGGTTTAATCTGGTCCTCCCGTTCCTTTTCATGATAACAGAACATCCTCATTAGTAAAAATCGTAAATCGGTACTTTAATGTGTGCTCTTTTAGGCTATTTCAGACCATCCTCAAGGAAAAACGAAAGAAGGGACATATTTGAGGCATAAAAGACTATTTAACTCTGTGTAGCATCTATTTTGAGAAGGGTAGAGTCACTAACCCCCAGTGGTTAAATTGGGCCGGGATCATCCAGGGTTGACTGGAATCTACTATCAACAAATCACCATTAAATTTACTCTCATTTTCTTATTCTGGAAAAAAATAATTATATTAGTGATTACAATGGACGCCTATTTGATTTCGCTGCATTTAGCAAGCTTGGAATGATTTGTAGATGGTGCATACTTGCCAACTCTTCCAATTTCACCGGAACTCTCCTATTTTTAAAGCTTTCTTTACAATAATCTCTCTCGATAAACTACTTACCCCCGCCCCCCCTTCCCTATCTGTCTATTTGATAGAGAAGTAAAGTTGCCGGGTTGGATTGTTAAACATAATATAAACACTGTACACTGTCTTCCCAATGCAACCTGGGAACCCATAGTCGCCACGTTAACAATTAAATTGATACTATATGCATATCTGAAACTGCATTTGTCATATAAACCATGCAGAGCCTTGCAAGCCCAGCTAAATCACAGCACCCTCCCGTAACAAGAACCAATTTAACCCCCGAAGAGCCCAATGGTACCCTCAGCCTCACCAAGCAAACTTTGAGACCAGATCCGCTGCATGACTGAAGACCTACGACTATCGGATTATATTTCTCTTTGGCTCCATGAAGAACTAATGGTCTCCCAGTTCCATGGTTGGCTCCATGGTCACCCAGTTGCTTTACAATGGGATGGGATTTTCCCTGGTCTTTACCACCCCCCTTCCCTCAGACCATCAGTCCAGTCCTTACTGTGATGTGACCCTAAAATGTTCTGTGGTGCCTTTCCTTCCTTCCTCCTCCTCCCTTCCCTTTCTCTTGCAGCCCCATCACTCTCATCAGCATGTGTCCGGAGCAGTACGAGTGAGTATCTACAGTTCGCCACTGCGGACTCCGGAATGCCTACCTCGACCCCCACCCCAAAATCCAGGAAATGCCAAAAATCCTGCATCCATACTCACAACGCTACCCCCCAACCCCACCTTAATGCATGTTGCCTGCCCGTACCTCTGTCTCCCTGATCGACCGGCTTAACTTGCCACCACCAGACCCCACCTTCCCAATAACACAGCCTTCTCTTCCCACCAGCATCCAGCTAGCGTTACCATCTTGACGGCTCTTTAGATCCTTGCCAATTCGCTTGTTTATGTCTTCATAGATCCATCAAATTTATTTTCCAGTTGATGGTTCAGTTCCATGATGCAGGGCCTGACAAGGGGGCGTGTGTGTTTTGATTTCTTTGCATGCACGGCCACATCCATACTCATGCCACCCCCCATCGCCCCCCATTTGTTTTTCCAGGGTCTCCCAATCACCACAACTCTCTCACGACGACACCCATTCCAGGATAGAGCAGTACGCCAGCAGGTAGGCCTCCATTCATGCACCGTCCATCACCACCTCAATCTGCATATTGAGCGCAGGGGGAAACTGCTTTACAAAGGCATGTTGTCGAATGCCAATTTCCGAAAACCCATCTAAGCATTTCATTTCGATGCGAGTATTCCAAACAGCCCAAAGAGTCCTGCTGTTACAAATTGATTGTTTGTATTTTATTGTTATTGAAACTTTGCAATCATGATTTCAACTGGCAATCCATATAATCGTCTGTGTTGGGTGGATTGCACTACAAGTCTGATCTACTAATTAAAAATATATATATAATTCTTGGTGTGGGTTGCCGGGACAATTCATTTGAGGGTGCGGCGGTCCCCTCCACCGTCAATGGAAACAGCATATAGAGAGCATACATTGATTGATTGATTGTATTGTAAATAAATTACGTGTGATAAATATCAAATATGGAACTTTTTAACAAAATAATATTACAGATCACCACTTTAAAATATCATTACCGCAATTACATGCTTAGAATGCAGCACAAGGATGCTGGGATATGCACAGGTACATTGTGAACCTCACATTTAAGATTTAACATCTTGGAACATAACCACACTACTGATATAATAAAAAGCCTACCAAATTGTTCAAACAGCCACGCGTAGGCTTTCAGAGCGCAGCTCCTGAGCCAGTTCCTTTTATATTGCTGCCACCCACCACCTTGGCTGGTGACATTCCCCAGCTGGGTGGTGGGATTAAAGTGTCAATAGATCTTCCCACACCCTGGTACCCTGCTGATCATTCCCCCCATACAGTGCATACATATTTGTAAGCTGCAGTTTTACCATGCAAATCAAATGTTTACACTTCAGTGTCATTGGAAACATAAAATGTTGGATGGTTTTCACATCAGTCT
This sequence comes from Zeus faber, assembly GCF_960531495.2. Lineage (NCBI taxonomy): Eukaryota > Metazoa > Chordata > Actinopteri > Zeiformes > Zeidae > Zeus > Zeus faber. The sequence goes on from NC_137189.1 coordinate 15,188,104, forward strand.
ATTACACACATATACCACTATCTTTATTTACATTTCCTAACGTTCCCCTCTAGTTCATCTCAGATTAGTCAAGTGCTCCCAATGGCCACGTAACAACTACGGGTGGACTTCAAACACTACATGTATACGTTTCACCTGAGAGGCTGTTCTGAAGCAGGGGTTGGCCTATCGCCTCCACTTGGTCACACACAATTAAACTTGGGTTCGGTTTTATCAGTGACCAGACTCACATCACCCTCATGAATATGAACAAATATAAATACCCATGCATGTGCACATGGCCATGAGTAGACACACAAATGCAAATCCTTGCCGTCTCCAAATAACATGAATTCAGAACCTTTTAAAATGCAATATTTTTGCTCCATGTTCTCACCCCAATTTCAGCCTCGGGAAAGCATGGATCGTGCTGTCTTTTGCCTTAATCTGCGCGGCGAGCCTGCAGCCTCTGCGTTACACAGCTCAGTAAATACACACTTTGATCCCGGGAGCCAATCTAATTAGCACGGCCGCTTTGTCCCAATCTATGGTCGCTAATCCGGCTTGATCCCTCACACGCGCACAATAAATTGCACACACCAAAAGATTATGTCTTGCTTGTAGAAAGTGTGCAATGCAATGCAAACATGAATATATACCGTTGGACCTTGGTCACCTGGTCATCACCAATTGATCGCCATTGGTATCAATGAATTGTACGGAGCTGAGACGTCTAGGACTCAAACCTTTTTGGACTCGCCTCACCTGTCAGTGCAGCTGAGCATCACGTGCATAAGCAGGACTCTTCCCTCACTTTCAAACAAAAGAAGAAACTATTTGATTACCCGATTAATGAGATGATTGGTGTGCCATTGTGGCAGTGACTCCCGACCATCACCGACATTGGCTTCATGCATCCTAATGAGTTAATCACAGCCGTTAGTTAAGTTAAGTTCTTCCGAATACAACTCTTTTTTTTTCACTACGGTGCTGTCTCTTTTGCTCTCAGGTTGGCCCAGATGGAGCGCTCCAACGGTTCCCTGCCCACGGACAGCAGCTCGGCCACTGGAAGCATGTAGGTCATTTTGTACCCCTAAACTTTGGGTTGACTCAAACCAAGCTGGCATTACTCTTTGGCAATTGCCATGAAGCAGGTTGACCCAGAGAAGCTATGTGATAAAATTATATTTACCTAACAGAAAGTCTATTTCAGTTCCCCTTATGACCTAAAAACTCCTGTCAATGGTGCTTTTATGCAGAAATTGCATTTTTTGTTTTATTTTGAGATTGTTTAGACAATTTTACTTTATAATTATGTTACACCCATGAGCTGTACCAGAGTCACAGTATTTGTTTTTGGAACCAAAAAAAAAAGTATACTATCTATATATTATATTTTTGGGCTTCATAGATCCTCCTACACAATCTCCCAGTTTGTACTGTTACTTGTATGACACTGCTCTATTTTGGTGGATCCAGGTTGAGGGTAGTGGTATATTTGGCATCCTTTGTGCAACACACTGTAGATGTGTAACTATGTGCATATCCTCCTACACACACACCTACATACAGTTTATGCTGTTATTTGTACCCACTAGTGTTATATTGGCAAATTCACAGATATATTGATGGTAACTTTCATTGGACAAATTGAAAATAGGCTACATTCCCTCCAACGGACAATGAATAGAGGAAGGTTCCAGATGTTTCCTAACAACAAGGTGCAACCAAGTTAATTAAAGCTACATAGCCCGGACTCTGTTGTGTTGCTGTTTTCTGCTGAGGTCACCTCTGAAAATATGCTTTCAATTACAGCCCAGAGTGAAAGCCAAGGAGAATAACAAGTAACTATCAGCCCCCCTGAAGGATAGTACAAGGAGAGTCCCTTTAGAAACAGTGTGTGCATATTTTGTGTGAGTGGAAAGAAGACAATGGGGTGTGGTCACATCAAGGTGGACCAGACAGGACTTTAAATGAAATGTCATGGAATTAAAGTGGTGCCAATGAAAGTGTAATGGGTTTCAAATGCTTGGCGATAACGGCTGAGTTATCTTGAGGAGAGCAGCAGTAGAAGCGGCATGGAAGCAAACGTTAATAATAAAAGGCCGGGGGTTGGAAGAAAGAGCATTTCAGGAGCGCAAGCACACAAAAACGAAGGGCGATTCCAATTTCATATGGGCACGGGCTTCACGAGTGGAAGGCCACGTTGGTTCTTTCTTTCCCCACCATACTGCGATCCTATCGAGGGAATTAGATCTTCAGATTGAAGAACAGATTGGGCGTTTGAAGGTCACGCTAACACACCACGTTGGTTTATTTAAGGGGGAATTAGTTTTCAATCTGTCAGCCTCCCTTCGATAAGGTTGAGGGTGTAGAGCTCCAAGATTGATGGACTCCTATCATAGATTAAGAACCGGCCACATGTTTGTGCGGGTGCAAGTCCATTTAAAGTTTTATTCAGAAATTAGTTTTTCCAATTTGGCTAGATCAAGTGCATATTCGTAGTGCAGAGAATAATTCTGGGGAGATGTTGAACCCTTTGAAGGTCTACATTCATATTAAGCTTCAGTATTTTCTCAATATAAACCTTATTTTTCGATCCACAGGAGTCAACCCGAGGGATTGGCATCAAAATGTTTTAAATTGATCCATTATTGAGGGAATAGCTCCAGCCAACTGTAATGCGTAGTACAATGGGATGGCCGCTGAAGAATGTGGTCATGATTACCCCAATACTGGATCAGTTTAATGTTCTGATGCCAATCATACAGGTTGACTCCCAGAATGAACTTGATCAATTGGAGAAAGGGCTGTGGAAAGGGTCTTTTTTATTTTATTTATAATTTCAGATCTTTTACAAACGCGGGAAACAAACACATTAGCCCCCATTTCCCCTCCCGCTTGTGTGTGCTGCTAATAAAAGAAGCCATTATTTTTGCCGACTCTGCAGCAATACCAAAACCACATCGCAGAATATAACCATAATGACGTGAGTAAGACAATGGTTTAATGAAGGCTAATGGGAGAAACAGCCGTCGCAATCCAATCAGGGGCATAAACACAGTTTTGTTCACTCACTTTAACGTCAGTTTTAGTAAAAGGTTCCCTTAATTTTCCTCCGAGGAGACGTCTACTTGTATGTGCAAATGACAAAAATAGCTACATTTTAGCGGGTGACGCTGAAAAGAGGAAATTTCCTCGGGGGGGGAAGCAGTAATGTCAAGAATGACTATCAACAACACAATCTTCAACCATGTCAGACGTGATGCGTTCCAGTAAAGTCCTATGATTTTATCTCCACTGTTTCCTATCAACACAATACAGCCCCTTCTCTATTTTGGCACAGTAATAAACCATGTAAATAGTTTTCTGTAAATGTTTTCCATTAGTGCTCCAAAATTATAATTGGAACAAGAAAATTATACATTTTTCACCATTTCCTTTCTTTTTGGTCCTGAACAAGTAAACATGACTCGACAAATTTAGAACTGCGTTGCTTTATAGCGCAACTACCGACATTTTATATTAGTTTAAATGTCATTTTTGCCAACTTTCAAGCCTTATTATCCAGGAAAGAGGACATCATTTTCACACAACTGTTGATTATAATTTGTCGCTATACATTTCTTTTTTGACACCTACACTTGTTATTTGAGGCTAGGTCCCCCTCAAAGCATCACAATATTTCTGATTCTGAGAAATGTTGAAAAACATGCACACCAACAAACATGCACATGGAGACAGTGTTGACAGTGTCTGCTCGCCAGCGTATGAGCTTATGCAAACACATGATGCAACATGGATGAATATGCTTGGCAATTACACGCATTTGGCTATTCGGTCCTATTTTCTGATCCGTTGAGCCTGCAAAGTCTCATTTTACAGTTCTGCGGATGCAAAATAAAGTGTGTGTGTGTGTGTGTGTGTGTGTGTGTGTGTGTGTGTGTGTGTGTGTGTGTGTGTGTGTGTGTGTGTGAATAACAGTCACTTAAGGCAGTGTTTCCAAAGATTTATTCTGTCACGGCACACATTTTACAACTAAATAATCCCACGGCACATGACTTATCCTGTTAACCACTAAAAATTTCACAAACCAAAAACTGTGCTCATTATTATGGCCTATTAATATTTAGTGATGCAAGACTCACAAAGTTTTGTTCGTAGTGACGAAATCTTTTACATGACTCGGGAGTCACTCCGGCAAAAGAGTGACTCTTTGAACTCAAATTCACAAACTGAATAATTACTCGACACAGCACAAAGGTATTGGCATAATTCATATTGAATGTGACTAAATTTTCATTCCACCAAAGTAAAGAATTCCAAAAATTGACTCTTTTTACAGAATGACACATTTCAAAAAAAGTCAAACCTTTCATCACTACGAATAGTTGTCACTTTCAGAGCGAAACGTGTTCTGATGAACACCAAGAAAAAAACGTGACTTAAGGATTGCGGAGAACTTTTTAAAGGTGTGTGATTGTCTCCATGAGACCTGTACTCCTGTCTCTTTCTCCATGTGACTTTGTCTTTCCATTCTTCTTCGCTGAAATCGGAGACTTAAGTTAGAAAACGCAAGTGTTGTTTCTCCTTCTCCTACCTCCGGCCAAACACCACTATTGTGATCAATGGCTTCATTCTCTCCTTCATCCGGCTTGTGTGAGCGCTTATCTCTCTGTTTCCAGTCTTGTCCCCCTGCACACCCATTTTTTAATTTCTCTAATATGTCCCCTCTCGTCTTCCTACCCGTCTTCCCTCCTCACGTCCTCCTCTCACACAGACTTATTTTTCGAATATCCTTTCATCATGCCCTTCCACACTCTCACTTTATTCTTTCATCATCTTCTAGTTGCAGTCAAACATGTTTTACCTTTGGGTTGGGGGATGATTGGTCCATCCTCAGATTAGTTTGAGGTTTACATTACAAGATTACAAGAGGGAGAACAAACCTAAACCAAACCTATTCTGAAAAACTGACTTTTTCCAGTGCTTGTGTACATACATTTGGGTCTCTGGTGGGTCTACTAACACACAAAATGTGAAATAAGACAACTCAGTCAGGTTTTTTTTGTGAGCTGAGCATTTGGCAAGTGAAGGCTCATTAGAATTAGAATTGCCCCCCCATCTGAGTAACTCCACCCAGAGCTGGAGAAATACCTTTGCGAAGGTGCGCCATTTTTTTCGTGCATGCACTGGACCCACGAGCATTATGTCAAAGCTGCTCTGCTGTTGGCTGCACAGACCAGCACAAATCTTTTAAAAGAAAGAGGAATTAATAATAACTGTCCATGACAAAACTGCAGACGAGGGAAATGTAAAGTGTTAAAAATAATTGTGCTGTGTGGTTTCTTTTGCCGTTTCTGAGGCATACTCATCAACCCTCCCCTTTATCCTGCGATTCTCCCGTATATGACCCTTCTCTTCTGCTGTTCTTCCGTGAAAATATTTTCCTGTAAATCTCCTGTATTTTCAACATTTCTAAAAATGAAGATTAAGGAAATATTATAAAAAGGCCATTTGTTGGAGAAAGTGTACACCTCTTCCTGATCAGAAGTATTCAAACAGGATTTCCTTTAATTGTAACATAATGATGAAACGTACAGTCATCTACTTGCCAAAGAAACCCAGTGCACAAATGTCACAAATGCTTTTTGAAGTCTTAGAGCCTAGAGCATTTATGTTAGTTTTTGCAGCCCAGTTTGTTCCTTTTAATTTACAAAACAAGCAGGGCCCAATAAGTGGTCTACTGAAGTTGAAGGCCTTTCATCCAACGCCGTAGAGGTTCTACTTTGTAGTTCATAAGGAGCTGTGCAGCTGTGAAACTTAAACGCCTCTCCATTTTTAGTGGCCTCACTGCATTTATGTAACCAAATAACCTTTATTTGTTCAATGAATTTCAGAGAATACTCAAGTAGCTAGCAGTACAATTGTTCCGGAGTAATCAAAGCAACAACAAGGCCACTTTGGTGTCATTGCAACAGTATTGGGGTGAGATTAGTCAGCCCTTAGGTGAATACTCTTCACAGCAGTGAAACACTTCCACTTCTTTCTTGTCTTATTTTCCATGGCCTCTCTTTTTCCATTCTTTTGCCCATGCTTCTTGTCCGTCTCTCGCTTCCTCTATCACTTTCTAACTTGATTTAAGTCGGCGGATCGTGCCATTCAGCCAGAGTGGAGCTGTAACCTTTATGATATATATATACAAGCCTAGACGTCGGGGCCTGACGACCATTGTTGTGGCGGAGAAGCCTTTAAGCCGTTGGAAGTCCCTTCAGTGTCCTTGTGTCCTCCTCTCACCCCCACACCCAAAACGATACTCAGATCCGCCTTGCACGCTAATAGCCCCGCTGCTCGTCACAATCCTGGTTCAAATAACGAGGGGGATTGGGGGGGGTCTGACCCCCCTTAATAAGATTTGGATCCCTGCCCCAAAAGAGGTAAAAACAACAGGTCGGTAGGGTCGAAACATTTATATTATTTCATTATAATATATTTCTCATATTCATGCCTGGAAGAATCTTGTGATACCATTACAGACACCCCTAAAGTGGACCATACCATTACACTGAGCATCGCACTCTGCGGAGCAGCTCCACAGTGGAGGGCGTGAGCGTAGCTCAGAGCAGAGTGATCTTTTTTCCCAAAAAAAAGCAAACTAAAACAAGTTTATACTGTCGATTTATTTATTTTCCTCAGTTTTCTAATTGAATGAAACAGAAAAAGCCCTGCGCGTAAGAGGGACACTTACGGGGTACCTGACTTACCGTGCCCACCCCACCAAAGAAAGAAGTTGTGCACCCCACCCCCCGTTTGTCATTGTTTAATTCGCACTCTGGTCGTAATTACCCACATTTCACACTTTCTTCAGAGACGTTCTCCACATGCTGAGACTCTTCCTCTGACCTTTCACCATTGCATTTCACCATCTATCCCTCATCGTTGTGTTCTTCCATACTCGACGATAGTGAGTATGGAAGGTCGCCTGCGCTGGCGCTCCGGTTGACTTTTGCACATTTTAGTATTTTTTCCATTTTTATCATAATGTACGCCAAAAAAGCATCAGCAGTTACCTCATACGACCGCGATGCATTTCCCTAAACGAGCAACTTTGGGACTTTTTATCCGTGGAAGCAGAGTGGCCGGCGGAAATCCTACGCGGGAACACTCTCAACAACAACAAAAATGGAGCCGCTGTTCCACGAGCGGGCCCACGGAGGAAGCACCGAGGTAAACGAGGCGGCATTCGGGTCAGAATGAGGACGCAACCTTACCGTCCACCTCTGCCAAGCATCCTTCTTGCCAACGTCCAGTCCCTGGAGAACAAGATGGATGAACTTCGAGCAAGGATTAAATTCCAACGAGACACGAGGAACTGTTGTGTCCTCTGTCTGACGGAAACATGGTTGAACCAACTGGTGCAAGATGAAGCCATAGGTCCAGCCAAGTCCTTCTCCGTGTTCCGCGGCGACAGAACGGGGGAGTCTGGGAAATCCAAAGGTGGAGGCGTCTGCCTAATGGTAAACAACCGCTGGTGTAACCCCAAAAACACCAAGTTTCTCTCCCACTCCTGCTCGCCGAACCTGGAACAGCTGACCATCCTATGCCTTCCATTTTATCTCCCCCAGGAATTTAACACGGTGATCATTACAGCCGTTTATATCATGCCACTTTAATGCACATATCTGTATATACATAATTGCCTATTCCATATACATAAGCATATTCCTTCTATCTATTCCATTTTATCTCATTTTATTTTATTGTATTTTATTTTATTCTATATATATTTTTTTTATTCTATAAGTATTCGACTTACTGTATTACGTTTTAGGAGTCAGTTAGTTGGTCTATTAGAAAGACATATTGTGTGGTATCACCGGGTGCGTTGCATTACATTTCACTGCATATATGTATGAAAGTATGTATATGTATGTGACGAATAAACCTCTTGAATCTTGAACATCCCATAGACTCTGATTTGTGAATCCCTGCCACAGTGCACACCCGGCTTCATTCCCATGAGTCCCCATTTCTTCCCTCTTAATAATACCTTTCCCTCCATCTTCACGGTCCTTCTCCCGCTGCCTATAAAGTCCTACCACCTCTTCCCGCTGCCAGGGTCCTGGTTAATTGGTCACTCGGTAGCGGGCAAAACAACCTTCCCCCACCCCCCCATTCCTGTTTCCCCTCGCTACCCTTCCTGACAACACTGCTACCGATTTTCTTATGGAGTCTTTCAGCAGGAACTAAGCCCTGTCCTCCGCTTCCCTGCCTTCTGGTCGGTGTATATACCCAGGATTTCTGTCGAGTTTCCTTTTGGTTTTCTGCATCTTAAGAAGCTGCTGTGTGAAAATCCCACTTCCCATCTCAAGCTCAGAGGTTCTTAGTGCCGTATCCTGATGGCTCACCACTTCGTCCTTGGTGAAATGACAGATAGCTGCGTGTGTCTTACGTGCATGCATGCCCATGACGCAATGCGATGCTGGCAACGGTGACAGTTCAGACAGGCAGGAAGGATGTTATGAATCTCTGACTCGAAGGAAAAAAAATCTGCTGTAGCTAGAACAAGAGAGCCGTTCGAAAGCTAAAAATATATATTTGTATTTAAAGGACCTCACTGATGTTATAACTCCAAAAACAAAGGGCTTCCTTCTCTTTCGGATGGAACTTGTGTGTTAATCAGCAGGTTTACAATTCCTTTCACCTGCACTTTGCAGTGGCACAGCTCTTTTTGGTTTATCATTAAAAAGAAAAAACAACCTTCAAACATAACAGAATGAATTCGAGCTTTCACAATAAACGTTTGAAAGAGGTCCCAGAATGCTGCGACATTAGCACAAGGAGATTGGATGTGATTGTATCTTCTCAAGTGAATGCCATTGAAAGACCACATCCGCTGGCGTTGTCTCCACAGCCCACTCCCCATGGTCCTTGGTTATTAAATGGTATTTGATTTCTGCAGAGGGACTAACTTTTTGTAGCTATCGTCAATATGCGAGCAGTGGTAAAGGCAAACCAACACCAACAAGAAGATAGATGTTTCTCCTCTACAGTGCAGTTTGAGAGCACTTTTTCCCTAAAACATGTTCTCCAACTTGAGTTCATCCAGAGGGAATATAACCCAAACCTTGGCATTTACGTTGGCCTTGCATAGCGTTCAGCATTACAGCGAAAACCCTTGATTGTCATTGAGCGGGATTAATGATAATTTGATACTCCACGGGACAAATTAGCAAAAGCAAACCCACCTTGTCTCGGTTTGTGCTCTTTTTAATTTGGAAGATCAGGTGAGTGTTGATGGGGAGGCAAAATGTATACAGGGAAAAAAAAAGGTGAGATGAAACTGTCAACTGTTAAATTGGCACTGGTAATGTAAGCCACATCAGGAATGGGTAGAATTTTTCCAAACATCTTTCCATTTACATATTGTGTTGCTTACGTTGTGCTTTAGAACAAAGGAGGAAGCCTGACTTTGGCATGACCTGCCACTCCCCATCACATCATCCAAATAGAACACACACACACACACACACGCACACACACACACATGCACATGCACATGCACAGATACCACCTGGAGCCATCTCTTTTTCTCCTTTCCTCCCTCTTCATTCTGTGCCAAGATTGTTCTTGTTCCACAGATGGTTGGGACTGACAGATCTGTGTTCCACTGGGGGGGGGGATTGTGGAGCTCACCAGTGTAGCAGGCTTACAATAGCTTAAGATCTTACACGGCATCTCTGCTACCCAAATCCCTTTTATAGCTCCAGCTTCGTCTTTGCGCTCTCCCTAATCCCACTTTTCACTTTGTGAATGGGGAGTCTCCGATATGAGCTCATCAATAAGCAACAAAGAGCAAGCAGTGGCAGCTCTTCGATAACTTCACACGAGTTGGTGACACCACACCAGCCTTCATCCATTCTTGTTCAGAGTGGTCAGGGTCACTATAGGGTCAGGGTGCTCGCTCACTTCAACTCTTCCTCAGAGGAAACATTTGCTGCATATTGTTTGTCAAATTCTTAACGCCTCTGCCCACTCTTTTGTTGGAAGTTATTCCAAATTATATTTCATGAATAGTCATTTGTCATCTGCAATAACTTTGGTGGGGTGAATGGGCTGGGTCGTCTTTCATGCTGTTGCATTTTATTTCACTCAACACATTAAGCAGTGATTCCCAACGTGGGATTCTTAAAGAAGCTCCACGGAGTCCCCAGCAAAATGATAAATAGTTTTACTTCAATATTCAACATCAGTACCGTTGGCATAATTAGAGAATAACTGTTTTCATCGTAGTTTCACTGTTCTCTTCCTAACTATTGTATGGTCAGGTATGGAAGTTTGGAATAAATCATATCTATCAATAAAAATCTCAGATTTTGGGTCCCAAGAGACAAAATCTTATAAATTGGGTCTGTGGCGTAATGCATGTATAATTGACGGTCCCCGATATGGAAAAAGGTTTCACTGCATTAAGTACTTGAAATATTTCTTTCTTCTAGGGACGATGAGCACGCCCTGATCCTGCAGTACTGCCAGACGCTGGGGGGTGAGTGTTCCCCCTGTAGTCAGCCCCAGAGCCCAGCCCAGATCCTCCAGGCCGTGGAGAGGGAGGAGCGGGGTGAGCTGGAGCGAATCATTGCCCGCCTGGAGGAGGAGCAAAGGTAGGCGATTGGAGGACGGAGTGACAACACACAACTCACACAGCAAAGATTTTACTACAGAAAAGATAGAATTTAACTCTGACTCTGATGATGTTACTTTTTCTTCTTGAAGGTTTTTCTGATGTTGGTTATGATGGAGGCCTGTTCCATGACTATGAACAAATAGTGGCTTCTACTAAATATGTAATGTGAAAGACCCTGTTCATCCCAGCCTGTCAAATTAAACATGCCATTCCCATTGTTATTTCTTCAGTGTGTATAAACATGTTTGCCGTCTGGATTTGCACTCAGCATGTTGCTTTTAATCTCACCCTACACCCTTTGTGTCACACTACAATGTGCCGTACGTCCACCCAAGCACACCTCATCGTCTCAGACAGTTTCACACAGGCTGAGTCTATCCAGTTTGATTAGTGGATGCTGCTAGAGCGATATAAAGATATAACATCGGTCTGACACACGCATATATATATATATATACACAACACACAAACCCAGGTTTACTGCCAGGCTCATAAACTCCAGTTTTAAGTAAAAGTAATGCTGCTTTCCGCTCTAAACCGAAAAAAAGGGTGACAGGGAGAGCGGGAGATATGACAGCGGGCCCTTTTTGTGCTTGTCCATCCACTGCAAATGGCATTTAAATCGGCAAGCAGAACGCAGAGGTAATCACAGCTGTCGTGTTAGCAGTTCGGTGCCCTGCTGGGACGTCTCAAGAGGCTTAGTCTGGTGAGACCAGGCTTCTCTTGTTCTGTTTTAGCGGTCGACTGATATGGGTTTTTCAAAGGTTAGTGCCAGTATTTAGAGAACAGGACCGCCGATGGCCGATATATAATGCCGATAACATGTTTTTTTTTTTTGTTTTGTTTTGTTTCTGCATCTGAGATTTAATTTAATTCAACACTGTTATTGTCTGCATTGTTTCTGTTTGAAGTGCATGTATTTTAAATAAAAAATCTAAACAAAATAAATGACAACAGGTAATCAAAACACTGAACACACTGAACTTAAATAAAAATTATGAATGAAATATAAATAATAATTATGAACAATATATTGTTAATAAAGAGAAAGTTGAGTCTCCCTGTTACAGAAGTGCAGGATTTATTGTTTACATGTGAAGAATTTGAATCAAAACATCCAGTTTTAACTATAAGGCCTAAGCAACGGAAAGCGATGGGGAGACATGCGTGACGCAACTCGGGACACACAGGGTTATTTTGTACCCGGGAAAGTCCCTTTACTCAGTCGTGTTTGAAAATGTTGTTTAATACAAGTACAAAACACACTACAATAAAAAATAATTAAAATAAAAACAGAGGAGAACCGGCACAGAAACGCACGCATTGCGCAGCGCTGTCTGGAGGAGAAAAAAAAACTCCACTCCAATTCTCTTAGTTAGGTTTACATTTTGCCTCAAATGCAAAGTATTTTCAAACAGCACTCCTGCTGTTTTCTGAGGTGTGTGCGTGCGTGTGTGTGTGTGTGTGTGTGTGTGTGTGTGTGTGTGTGTGTGTGTGTGTGTGTGTGTGTGTGTGTGTGTGTGTGTGTGTGTGTGTGTGTGTGTGTGTGTGTGTGTGTGTGTGTGTGTGTGTGTGTGTGTGTGTGTGTGATAGAGTCAACTTGCTGTCGGACAGAAGAGAGTGAGAAAGCGCAGCTGGTATTGGTATATCGATAGTGCGGAAAATGAGTAATGAAACATTTCAAATATTCACAATCAACATGTAAAAATGTACGTAGACATTTTTTGTTTATCAGCCCTGTGAGCACAGACCGATTATCGATGCTGATTATCTCAAAATGCCAAATATCAGCCTGATTAATCAGCTGACCGAATAATCGGTCAATCACTAGTCTGTTTATTCAGGACACCGAAGCACAACACTGTGCTTTAACCCCTTCTCTCCCAGGACGCTACAGAGGGAGTACGAACACCTGAAGGAGCAGCACAGCCAACGCGGGACCCCCGCCGGTGGCTTCTGGGACCCCGATGGACCCCCCGGATCCCACCTTGACGAGGCGGACCTCCTCGCCGAGGCCAAGCTCCTGCGGCAGCACAAGGGCCGGCTGGAGGCGCGCATGCACATCCTTGAGGAACATAACAAGCAGCTGGAGTCGCAGCTCTGCCGTCTGAGGCAGCTGCTGTACCAGGTAGGACACAGAGATGTAACCTCTGGTCATAGCAGCAGTCATCGATGACTAGCAAGACCACCCACACATACTGAGACCACCCACACATAATGGCAGTTGACGCAAGCATTGCACACTTTACAGAATGGTCATGAGTAACAAGGACAACCTTTGTATGGAGAGTTTCTCTACTTTTTCCAAGAACTTCTTTACAAGAACATTTTCAGTCTCGGTCTCCACCATCAGGGCATTTATGAATGGTGAATATGATGCATAATTGTAAAGTTCTATTGGGTCCTCTAGACTGGCAATTGCGCTGAATCAAATGCAGTCCATTTACCATTTACAGCTCACAATGTAAAAAATGTCGGCCAAGTTCAAGCAAGGCTTGTGGTTCTTCAGTACAGTAGGCCATCTTTGGGTCTCAGTCTTCAGCAGTGGTTCTCAATGTGGGGGCCCTCGAATTTCCCTTTTCCACCAAGGAATTTTGAGGGCCCAGTTCAGATCCGGTGCCTTATCTCGAAGAATTATTAGAACTATTATTAGAATGCACAAGCTGCAAGCCCTGGCTCATAGAGCCCACCTGCTGCCGGAGCCCCCAGTTTTCAACATTCACTACCAGATTGTCCCAGTTTTCACCACAATTAAAATTGTAATAATAATATTATACTTGTTTTCAGAGCTTACATACAGTAGACGTTTATCATGTTCTGTCCCACTCATTACCAAACCCATTTAAAAAAAACAAAAAAACAGTGCACCACGAAACATTAGTGATAATAATAATAATGGTTCCCCAGCCTAATGAAAACGCATATTTTGCGTGACATAATGGCGTGGCTCACTAGCCCATTTTCCCGTCTAAAAGCAATCCGGTACAGGTGAACCGGCATTAGCACCAGCCCAGAACCAGAACTCGGTTCACGCTGGTGGAAAAGGGGTTAAAGAGGTTCCAGGGGGTCTCTGGGTTCCAAGTGGAGAACCACTGGTCTACAGGTCACAAAGTTCTGCTGCTTGGGGCGGCCTAACAATAACCCATCAATAACACATTATTTTAACTCATTGGCAAGCAAGTGCACCTACCAACCAAACAAACATTTTATTCAGTTTCCCCTTCCTTCAAGCGGCTTGTTTAAGTCAAATTATCTCATAATCACGTCATTACCATCCATCTGGGGTGTCAGCGCCCCTCACCGGCTCCCTCCATCAATAACTTTGTGCCTTACCAGGGCTGTATTGCATTTGCAGAGCCCCAAAAACACTCCTCGAGCCAAACAAATATCTGAGCCGACCAATCAGACAGAGCAAACACGGGCCAGGTGTTGGTTTATGCATTGATAACTCATAACGCTGCACTAGGAAGCACTTGCACCACTTGCAGATTTATTAAGGGAGCTGATGGCAGATTTACATATTGACAGAAACTAAGGATTTTCCAAGGATTAATGTATTTTCATTGGTCAATCACAGCTGCCACGCTACTTCTCTACTCCTTCAATGAAATTGGATCAAAAGCGAACATATAGCCCTGGTTGGTCTTTGATGCTTAATTTAACAGCTAGACCCTGGCAAAAAAAAAACTAAAAACTCTGACATTCTCATGTCGTGTTTCATTTTCTCCGGGAAGCTCAGAATTTAGGTCCCCAAAGCCCCTGGCAGTCCCGCCACGCCGCAGAATGGTTTCAGGTTGGCACGACGCCAACCGATTTGATTCACACCCCCCTGAGTTTCGACCGCAGCCTCGACCCATGCTATTCTAAGACGGGCCTCCAGACACTGACCACGCTCCATAGACGTTTCCAGCACATTGGCCTTCACCAGTGCCAAGGGGGGGTGGAGGGAGAGAAATTGAGGAGTTACAACTTCACACATTAAAAGCAATAGGCAATAATGACAAAGTAATAGTGTTTAATTGAAAAACAAAATGGCAATATACAATTAAACAGTAAAACCTAAAATGAACAATCAACAAGAGAAATACTAAAACAAAACATTAGCAATATATGATAAACTTAAAAACAAACACTAAACAAGAAAAATATCCTAAGATTAAAAAACTGTAAACATTGAATAAACCAAAAAATAAATGAAACAAGAAAAATGCAAAAATTCCCATTCTGACAAAAATTTGGAAGTTGTGTGTTTGCATAAATATATATACAATGAAAACTACATATGCTGTGTATTATACTGAATGGAGGAAGAAAATGTGGGAGAACTGTAGCAGGAAAATCCAGAGGAGCTGCAGAGACTTGACAGAGAAGAGATGGAGAGAGACGGGAATGAGAGAACAGAGAACATTGATTTGTGTTTCCTTTCCTGAAGCCGATGTGAGACTCAGATTTGCAGTGAATGTCACTGAGTTTCGACAGTCAACGAGAGTTTCTCCACAAACCCTTACAGCTCATTGGCATTCCATCAGGAGCTGGCTCTCGTATGTTTTATCTGAGTGGATGGTTTGGGGGGAGGGGTTCTTCTCCCTCAAATTACTAATTTGCTTTGGACAAATTGCCTGGTTCATCAAATATGAAGCCTCGTGAGATCGTAGTTGTTAAGCGTGCTGTGGTGAAATGCCGTCACATTTCAAAGGGATATGACACTTGTTTTACTGTTTGCTTTGGCGCCAAGCTTCACTTGTACTTTGTGTTTGTCAGGATTATATCACTCCACAGGTGAATCGGTGAATTATATTATCTCACACAAATTTGCCATCCATGAAGTCAGAGTATATAAACAACTTTTTTTTTCTTTCTGTTTTCATCAGCCAGAGTTGGAGTCAGGGGTTAACGGGGTCTCCACCCCCAGTGTGCAGGAACTAGGACCACTTAACGAAAACTCAGGTGAGACACACACACACACACAGATCTTCATACATGTCCATTATGGGACCCCTAACACATCAGCAGAACCTTTGCAGAAAAGGTGGTGTCATCTACATATCACAAAATATTAACGTCTTAATCTCACCGTGTAAATAAACATATTCACAGAAATTCAACGTGTGTGTGCGTGCGTGTGTGTGTGCGTGTGTGCTGCAGACGAGCTGCTGGGCCCCCACAGCAGCAGCAGCTCTGACCTGGCAGATGTTATGGAGCAGATTAACAACAGCTTCCCTGCATGCAGTCGTAAGTTACCTCCTCTTTCGTATCCTCTCCTTCCTCGCTCGCTGGGACACGCTTTGCCTCGATTGAAGATCCTTGTTTACGATTGTTTGTTTACTTTGTGGGGTCTCTCAAGATGTAAACATGGCATACAGTAAACAAGGTCTGTGGCAAAGGGGAGAGAGTTGAAAGGAGAGAGAGAGAGAGAAAGCAATAGAGAATGACAGAGGAGAGAACAACGAGGGAAAGAAAGAGGCATAGACGCCGGGGACACATGAAGAGGTGAAGAGAAAAGCAGCAGAAGACAGGAAGAAAAAGAAAGGAAAAGGCAGAGAATTGCCAACTTGAGGGTGAGGGGGGCCTGCTCTTGTGAAACCCATCAGCCACACACCAGAATACTACGTATCTATAAACACTGTATTTTATATGAGTCATTGAAAAATTAACCCTGCAGGGTTTTAACTGTTTTTAAGAAGCGCTGTATAAACCCTGGGCTTTATTTTTGGAAAATATTTGAATCGCCAGAACTGACTGACGTTAAATGACGCGCTTTTATCAGAGTCGCATTTCCGATCAGGGATTCAGTTAAAAATCCATTTTAATCTGGCAGCGCTGCACATTTATTAGCATTAGCATTACTGCATGGCTTCAGGGCACAACGGCCCAGTGGTCTCTGTGTGCGTGCGTGCTCGCATATGTGGAATTGAAGTCTTTATTTCCAAGTGTTTTAACTAAACTGTTACCCCTTTGTTTCCTCCCACAGCCTCGAGCCTCTCTTCAAGACCACAGGTACGATAACATCACTGCTTCATTATAGATCACAACGAGATTATGCGTTAATGTTCATTCATCGTTGTTCCTGGTGGTACATTCTGCCAGTGTGTATTGGGTGGTCCAAAGTGGTTCCAATAAATATAACTGCCTCAATATCCTAGATATTTGCTAGGAGACTTAAAACCCCGTCGCTCCTTCCCCCTTTTTTCATTTTTACTTTCTCCTTTCACTTACCTTTCATGTACCTGGCACTTCTCTCCCCGACCCCTCCAGTTAAAGTAATTCGTAATGGTCGGGGCAGAGCAACGCGTTTTGCAGTAATTACGGCTCCTGTCACCGGAGAAAGCCCCTCTGTGGGCCCCCCAATCTGACTCACCCGTCCTCCCCTCGGCTAATGGAGCTCCCTGGAGATCCATTAGCCATCCGAGGGGACTGTGGTGCATTCTGGGGGCAGTGCTGGTGGTGGAAGCTGTTTTTGCCGACCTGTGTAAATGTCGAGCACCCATCCCATCGCCTACCTTCTCAAACCCCAACTCCCCATCGCTCCACATTAATACCCCTTCACGCCTCCTAAAACCACTTATTTTCGGGTCGGATCCATGTTTTTGTGAGGCAGACGTTTTACCGGCTGTTTTAGGCTGTTTATTCTCCCTTTGATTTTTTTTTTACCTCTCTTCTTACCATATTTAATTAGAAGTCATATCAAATTTGGGGATTATTTGGTTTTAATACGCAGTCTGTCTTCAGGGAAAAAAACAGGAAATAGTTGCTTTTAACAACATTTCACACCTTGGCCGAAAGAACAGATTTTAATTGTGATTCTGAGAACATGAAAGTACATTTTGTTATACAAGGAACATGAAGTGAGAATTGGTGCATTGCTGTGCAGACAACTAGCACAACAAAGCTTAGTGTGAAAGTGTGAAAAAGGACAAAAAGGTAAACAAATATACACAATACACGCACAAGATGAATTAAAGTTGAAGTGAGAGTATGATTGCTAGTGGGAAAAACATAACGATACAGGATAAACAAACATGTATACAATAATACAGGCATGGATAACTGAACGCATCGGTATAAAAGATTACAGCATCTACAGTTTAAGTTGCAATGTTATTACAACACTATCACATTAAATAATATAAGTAACACCTCAACTTACCTCCATTACCTGTTTATCCTCTTCAGTTGTCGTGAGGTGAGCAGGTTCAGACTGACAATCATTACGAAAACAGTGAACAATTTGCACCCACCCCACTCTTCAGCGTCGTACACCCTACAGGCGTGAGGAACTCTCGAACCCCATCTGCTGTGATATTTCTATTCCAGCAACTATGTTTTTCTTGATGGAACTGGAACGGGGGGGTCTTGTGCGCAAGAGCTGCTTTGAGACAACTCTGCTCAACAACACAACACAGATGCAGCTTGTTTTTGATCGGGTCTCCCCTTCCTTTTTAATGCTCCAACCCACTACAGCTTTCAACGCTGTACTCGAGAACCGTTTCCACCCGGTGATTCCTGCTGCGTGTCGTGGGATAAAAGCGGGGCGTTGGGTTTGAGATCTTGAGTAGGTTTTTGGAAGCTCCGATGATGCACACGTGTAGGTGCGAAGAGGACTTGTTCAGAGATGCCTACGCGCCTCTGGTTCTGTGAGTGCGTGTAGGCTGTAGCGATTAAAGGTTTGGCTCTTTTTTTGAGACTCTGCTCGCTAAGAGTGTCAGCGAGGGAGGACTCCGGTGAGTTGAGTCAGAGTTGGTACTGCACTGAGTTGTGAGTGGAATTCTCACATCAATGTTATTATTTTCTGTTTCGGTTTGCAAGTAGAAGACTCACTAAATCAAAACTTAAAGAGGCTGTGGGCTCACTCGCAAATGACAGTTTTTGTGTTTGTGACTCGCGAACGAAACTCTTGCTGGACTGACTCGATTCCTTAGTCATTTAAAAGATTTGTTCAGACAAACAAATCATTCCAAAAGGACCCTGTATCCATATTGTATTTTCCTGATTCGCAGGTGATGTGAGGACAGTAACTGCACATGGCACTGGAATGAAGGGACAGCAGCTGCCTTCAGTGAAGCCATTTCCAGCGTGATCTGAGCTCCTCCACTTCCAACGATGGCAGTACAAGCGGGCGGAGAGTCGGTTCCCCCCAACGCACCAAAACCCAAAGACACGCCGGACCAGAGGACTTAACTACTCGTACCACCTTGTAGTCTCGTACTATGCAAATCATGTACATTTAACAAACCTTAAAGATGCCCGAAACATTTGTAAGCATATGATGATTATTTAGGGGGCTTTGTATAGTGAATTATAAGAAAAACACTTGATTTTATCATCTATGTGGGGTAAGAGTGGACTTTCTTCACTTTGAATCAAACTGTTACTTTTTTGTTTAATTCCACTTATGTGTTCTGTTTTAAGCCCCACCCCATTAGCTGTCATTACAAGGGATGTAACAACAAGGTATGGGAGTGACTTGTTAATGAATGATAAGATCGTACCCCTTCCCTTCTCCCCAACCATTCTGCATGTCAATGTCAAATTCCCCCTTTAAAGCTTCAATGTGACTGTTGGCGTTGCCATGCCAACCGTGATTTGTTGACATATAACTCAACCCCTCCTGTGCCTATACAGTTGTCATTCCACACGTGGAAGGCAGTTTATAAAAAAAATGGTTGGATTGTGTATCAAAAATATGGTTTTTGAAAAGAGTATAACTATAATTTGAACCTAAAGTCATTGTGAATTTGGGGGTTTAGTTTTATATATGTATTAAAAAAAATAAAGTATACAAATGAATATGTTTCAAAAATCAGAAGAAAGCCATGATTGCCTTGCTACCTCAGAATCACTGACCGTTTAGTCTTGTTTTAACAGAACAACAAACCTGGTTTAGCTTTTGAAGCTTGTGCTCACTGTATCGTACACTGCAACAGGGAGATGGAGTTTTAAAACAAACATAAAAAAATAGTTGCTCTTACTGTATTTTTCTGTGGTTCTGCTGACAGGAGCTGACCCCCCCCCCCCCCCCCCCCCAACACACACACACACACACACACACACACACACACACACACACACACACACACACACCGTTATTTTAATCTGTCATCTGGTTTGTTCCACCTGCCTTCTAGCACTGGTCCCTCAGAGTCGTGTTGTTGTGCTATATTCTATCCTGTAAAAACTTGTGAGATTTAACAGCACTACTATAATAACCTCCTCCCCGTCGTGGATGAAAGAGATGGACGTTTAGGACGACCTGACATAAACTACCATTGCAGAATTGTCGTTTCACCTGAGGTATGTAGACTAGATTGACCACACTACGTGTACTATGGCTACGTTGTTTTATTCTAAATAAAATTTTTATAACAAGGAAGGCCTTCTCTGCTTATTTATGAGTCTTGGGGGTTCGTATGGTATGGGAACATGGTTGCTTACAGTATTTAACAAACAAACACCTGGAGACAGAGTAGTGGTGGGAAAAGGAGTCATACCATTGGACTAACAAACAACAAGCTACATAAGCAAAAATACAAACTAAAAATAAGAACATTTTCTTTATTAAATTTGTTTTATTTTCCCCACTATCTGACCAAACGCAGTGGTGTTATTTTCCAAATCCACGGAAACTCAGCTCAAATGGAACACAACATAAATATGGCTAGATGATGCCAGTCTAAAACTCCGCAGGGTTTCATAAATAATGTAACGCGAGTTATCCTACTCATGACTCATCTGCAGGCGCTGCATGTAAATCCATCCCAGACATCCCATTCCCCTGTAGGATAAAAATAAGCCTCATTACCTGCAAAATCTGCCGCCTTGTCCTCGACATCAGCGCCGTTCATCAGGAGAATTGATCGCGCAGCCAGAGGTTGTGTAATTATTGTGTGTGGGTGGTGACATGCCAAGCTCCTAAACGATGATGAAGGTAGTTATTAGCATCCTTCTCTTCCATCCTGCTGGTTTGATCCTATCCCAACCCTTTTCCCCGAACATCTTGGGTTCAATATATTAACTATTCCACTCACCTTTTGAATCCGTGATGCCCATTTACTCCTTAGGAAAGATTTTTTACATTAACTTTACATTGCATTTAGCAGACGCTTTTATCCAAAGCGACTTACAATTATTCAAACACCGACGGATTTTCACGATATTGGTTGTCCAGTTGTTGATTGCTAATTGATTATGATAACTCAGGTGACGCAAGAATGTAAAAATCGACTCATTCTAAAAACTTGTCAAGTTCTAGTCCTATTGAATTATCTTCCAACAAAAAAAAATGCTATTGTTGCTCTCTGCACCTTTACTTTTTTTATTTTTGGGACTTCTCTGGGCATAACAGAAACTTCCTGTATTAATGGCAAAATCCTATCTTAACTCAAGTTGAGAATTTGACTATTAGAGTCATATTTAAGAATAGCCTGTGTTAGGAATCCTATTTTAGGATAGCTCTGAACCAGTCCAAAAGTAAAAAAAACAACCAAAGGCGTTGAAAATAGCAGCCAGACAACTTCTGATCTCTACATGTATGGAAGATGTAATTTTAATGATAGAAAGGTTAATTAAAACCTTAGGAGGATGTTCTTAACTTCCATGACATTTGTGTCTGCCATTGCAATAGAGTACGTCGGCTCTTAGTGGTGGGCGTTCCGATTCCATTCAGAGACACAAATCATTTGATTCCGTTCACTGAAAAAATTCATTCACCGATTCGCTCACCAATTTCCGATGATTCTCACGACTCTTATTGCAGTGGATTCGTTCAGTGAGTCCTCCCCGCATCCGTCCGTGCAGGAAGGCTGCTGGTGTGTAACGATGTTAAAAGAAGTTTGACACTCCACTTCGTTGCCCCCAATTATGGTCTGGGCATAGGCTACACATTTTTAAGAAATGCATTTGGCCATTGTTAGTTTGTGCCTGATTACAATGCACATGTACTGCACTGATTTACTACAGACTTTTAACTATGGTGACCAGACGTCCCGGTTTTGAGCTGTGCGTCCCGACAGATTAGGGCTGTCCAATCCGATTCAGCTTCTCAACGCAAATAAGCAATTCAATTCTATTAAGCTAAGGGGAAAATAAGGTTGCCATCCATCCTGTAGAATATGTAATCATCCTCTGTTTGACACTTAAATCTTGCATCCCATTTTGAACCAATACGGCAACTAAATCTAAACTATCTAAAATAAGAATATAAAATAAAAGTATTTTAATGAATCATTTACCCTGACAAAGATATTACTTTGACTTAAAAGTCAATGTTGTCAAGTGTAGGTGGGATCATGCATGTATAACGTTGACACGATACTGTTTGCAGTGCACAAACTAAAATAACAGCCTCCTGACTAAAAGAACTTAAGAGGGAATCAATGAACAAATCTAAATAACCAAAAGAACTGTAGGAAACAGTTCTGAACTATTTCTGCCAGTTCTTTAGCTACATTCATTGACGAGGATTGTTCATTCGGTCAAACGACCTCTAGCAGTAGCTTTTGGTGGAAGGCGGAGACTGAAATTACTACTCGTTTTGGAGGAAGATTCAGTTAAATTAGTTCACTTAAAAGATTTGGTGAAAAATAAATCATTCGCAAATGACGCAACACTATCAGCTAGATAGTGTTCAGAGTTAGCAGCCCTAACTCAGAGAATTGGAGCGGGTTTTTTTTGTTTTTCCTCCAGACAGCGGTGTGTGCAGGCTCCCATGCCTGTCTTTTTATTTTAGATCTATTTGTTTTTGTTTGTTTCCTACATGTAATTAACAAAAATTTTAAGGGACCGTCCATCCTGTCCATGTAAACTGTCGGGCACGCCTCCCTGTTGCTATGGGACTTCATTTAGTAAAAATTGTTTTTTGTGTAAATACTTTACTTGTAAATAATAAATTCTGCACTTCTGGAATGGGGAGACTGCATTTGCCACATTACATTACGTTCTGCGTAGATCAGATCTCTGAGAAAATAAATGATTCTCATAATGAATACTAATTTTGCAGTTGTTTATTGAGCATTAAGGAACATAATAGATTGTAAACTTGGAATGCGGCTGTAGTTTCTTGATGAATTTGATGTGTTGATGAAGAAGGAGAGACCGCTGACATTGACTTGAGTAAAATAATAGGTTTATTACAAAAGAACAGCATCAGACCAGACTTGCCTTGGACGTCCGGGAGAGAACCGAGCCGGATGGATTCTCTGTCGAATGAAATTCGGGCAGGTGCTTATATGCTTAACCAGAGACAACGTTGACCAACTGATTCCTCTACATAGGTCACCGTTCACATTTTCACCTCCCTTGTCACCAGGACCCCTGACAATGTGCTCTGTTTCTCTCTCTTGAGACCCCTGGCACCTTCTGTTAATAATTATCTTATACGATGGGTATTGTCTTGGGACGCCACTCATTCCAAGACACCTCACGGCCACTTACATGGTCTTCAAAATTGTAGATCCGACCCTTGAACCAAAACATTTACCAACCCCTGCCCTAGTGGCTCCATCGTATTGAATATCAAAGATCCACAACCAAGAACAATGCTTTGGTAACATTCTTGGGTGGAGGTTCCCTTTAGAGCAGTTCACAGATTAGCAAATTGCGATCCAGCTCCCTGAACTTTTTGTTGGGGATGCCGCAGCGTGACTTCCGCTAACGCTAATTAGTTTAGGAGGGAAAGCAGCCCGGCTGTTGCATGGTGAACTGGTTTTCTCTTAGCAACTCTCCCTGCGTTGCTGCGGTCGAGCCTTCCCACAACACAGTTCAATAATGCAACGGCTACCGAGAAGCAGCGCGCCCTAATTGCATCCAGGAAAACGGATTTAGATTCCTGGTCGAGATCAGTGGTTTTCCCCTCGGGGAGCCTACATTAGTCTTCCAATCCCACTTCTGCTGCGTGTACTGCAGGAATCTCATTTGTAAAGACAAATACATTTGGAAGTGATAAAGCGGTTGCAACCCTCAATGTCATGAGGGGTCGTCAGCTCATGGCCTACTTGACACCACGCATTAATACATGAATTAACTCATTAATAATATGCCAATTTTGTACTTTGGAAAATGTCTTTCAATTCAATGAGCTTGAGTTTTAGCAAGTCCATATAGAGTGTATACTACTATTTACATCTGTTGAGCTCTTATTTTGCTGTCAATTTCCATTGAAACTGGCCGGGTTGCCAGATAATTTTAACTACAACTGGCAGCAACAATGGCAACAATAGTTTCCTGTGCAAAGTGCCTTTCAGTATTACGTGAGCTTATATTGTAAAAATGGGTGAAGCCAGTTGTGACAAAACCTTATAGCGCCACACACACACACACACACACACACACACACACACACACACACACACACACACACACACACACACACACACACACACACACACACACACACACACACACACACACACACACACACACAATGTAGGACTGCAAACATTTTTCTTGTTCTGGATATGAGTCTCTCATGGGAATCCAAACAATGGCTAATCTGGCTAATTTTGCCGTCGTGTCCTCCCTGTCCTCCTCTTCAGCATCACCATCTGTTGTAAGTAATTCTCTTTGCTTTCAGTTAAAAAGTAAAATAGTAAAACAAAAATGGAGCTGCAGCCTGCAGGCGGACTACTCCTCCTCTGCTGTCCATCCACATGGTAGAAGCCTCAACTAAAAGGCCCCTGGGTTTGGGACCGCGTGCAAGCCTAGGCTCGTCAGGGTTGATAATGCTCAATGTTTCAACTTTTACACTGCACTCGTCCTTGCAAACCCCTTTTCCTCAACTGGGTGCCATGCAGAAGCGCCGCTGTCCCCTTTGATCAACGATTGGCAGGCGGTGGTGGAGCCGGGGCCTGCGGGCCGGAGCCCGAACTGGCACGCTGAGGTGCACAGAGCAGATGTAGAGGAGGGAAGAGGAAGGACCAGCCAAGGATGAAAGCTGGCTGGAGCACAGAAAAGAAGGAAGGGGGAGGGATGGAGAATGAGTAGGGAGTCCATATTCAGATGTAGGAAAAACTGCGCCAGCCACATCCTCGCGCATGTTCATAATATGAACATTTTGCGGCATTCGAGCCAGTCATAACTAACTATAGTTATGAGTGGCTCGAATGCCGCAAAATAAAGAGGGACACGGCACTGGGCTAGATGTGAACAGAATGTGTTGATTGATAAAAAAAAAAAAGAATGGGATAAAGTATCAGAGGGAAAGCTACGTGTTGTCTTGTGCAGTAGCACAGATACTGCCCGAAGCAATGGAATCTACACCACGCACCTCATACGATGTGAATGCCCTCCCAGAGCCACAACCTGCACATATATAACAAATTGGATGATAATGTCACAAAGCTCTCCGCTCCATAAACTCATCTCGCTTCACCACCTGACCGGAGGTTGTTGAACCTTGGCGTATCTGTGATGCGTGAACTATCTGCTACTTCCAGTAAAAGTCCATCGGTTTTTCACGAATTCCTTCTCCAAATGTAGATCGTTATGGATCAAACTCGAAAAATGCCAAGGAGAAAAATAATAACAAAAATCTGAACAATAACAACGGGAAGCAATATTAGGGAACATTGTTAACATTATTAATATTAGGGAATATTATAAGCATTATTATTATTACTAGTATTTTTAACAATATTAATATTATGGAACATTATCAGTATTATTAACATATAAGCATTATCAACATTATTAATGTTAACATTATTAGGGGTCCAGCCCGCAGGGATATTTGAATATCTATGTTCATCTTGCTCTGCTTATTTCAAGAATAAATCAGATTGTATGAAGTAACTCAGTACTTAAGTAGGCTTTTCATTATTTCCATCATTGTATTTTATTTTGTTTCTCTTGGAAAGCCCTTTGTGCTCTATGCTTGGCAAGTGCTATGTAAATAAAATTGATCATTATTAATTTATAACTTCAATCCCTATTTTGTTATGAATCTTTAACCCTAGCTGCCTGAAAACCAATCACTGAATAGTAGTCTACAATTTTGCCGACTGACAAATCTAGACTGAACTTTACATACCAAAATGTACGATTCAAAGTTAGAGTTGAATTTGCTAGAATTAGTAATTGCCGCTGACTCTTTTATCACACTATACTTTAGCCTCTACTACTAATATTTAGTGTTAATAAATGTTAACTGTTAATAAGTGCATAGTTAACTGCTAATAAATGCATACTAAAGTATCCTAACCTAACCTAAACTAAGTAACCTAATAAAAAACTACCACAGTTACCAGCCAGCAGTGACTAATATTTACATTTGAAGAATAATGTAACTTACATTATTGGGAGTTTTGGGCACTTAGGTTGTAATTAGGGGTGATGACGATTCCCATTCTAAAGTGAAAATCGATGGAATTGAGCATTCGATTTCTAACTTCGAAATCACAAGCAAGTTTGCAATTCTCCCCATATTTTTGTGGGTAATATTGTCCAACATGGATCTTAAATGCCAAGACAAAATAAATATGATCTGTCATGTAACATCATCTTCAAATAAACTGCCTACTGTATCGCTGAAGCAGAGCTTTGGGGGAGACGAGCCTCAGGTTAAGCTCTAGCTCAGGCGCAAGACCTCACAGCTTGTGCTTTCTAATAATTTAAAGGAAATGTCTGTTCCGATATAATAAATTATGATAGATTTTACAATGTGCCCACTTGATTGGTCCACTTGAGAGGGCAGAGCAGAGACCAGTAGCTTGTGAGAAGTGCCGGTACGTGCTCCATAAGAGTAGTTAACGTGATGGATATGATTTGGCTTGTGATGTAAAATAAGATAATAATGTTAAAAGGAACATGATGCTGGGATACGATGAGTAAAATTAGGAAAAAAGTCAGAGCGGACACAGACACGGAGGGAAAGAGAAGCATTTGCAATAGTTTATTTATTCTATAAAAAAAACATTATTTATAATGTGTTCAAAATATTTAATGCGACTGGAAAAAAGTATTTTTCTTTACAAATCAGGACTTGATTGTCTTGATCAGCCCACCCCCAAAATCTCAGCTTCAGTGATACAGTACGCAGTTTATTTTCAGATAATTTTGTTTAATTTTGTAAAGTTGCATTACAGTTCACATTTATTTTGATCCATGTCACTTAACGACCTACCTGTTTAACGACCGATCGGATCTCATCCAGCATCACCGTTCACAGTCTCAGTCTTGTTCCTGCAGCCTGTCAGTATTCACTACACTAGCGTTCGCAATCGCCACGCCCCTTTACTGTGAAATAACACAGGTCCTCGCTTATCGACCAATTTGCTTAACTACCTGGTCCTAGGAACGGAACTCGGTCGTTAAGTGAGGAGTACCTGTAGTAGGGCTGCCCTGTTGTGACCAAGAAGATCCAGACCTGGGCCAGTAAAAAGTCTGAGTAAAAAGATCTCTGGATGACGTTTCTATCTGTTCTAGCCTCAAAAACTTGGAAGAAAAAACACGGGAACTGAACAGAGTCAAATGCAAAAACATTTATTATGTATCCAAGCGTCAAGTACAGCAATATCAGTGGGTGGGGCTCTGGAGCCCAACTAACAAACTGATCTTTCGGACCTCCTTATATACCCAAGATCTCCTCCTTCGTCTCCTATTACATGTCCTGCCCCTTTCAGCACTGGGAACCAAACATAGTCTTGTTACTAGGGAGTTCTTCCCTGCCTCTTTCAGTGCAGGGAACCAATCATAGTTTTGGGGGTGTGCCTCACTGAACCAATCAGTCTTGTGGGATGAGAACCAATCACAGTCTTGTTACTGAGGAGCTTTTCCCTGATTCCTGGAAAGAGAGTTTTTTTCATGGTTCCTGGAATACGTGTGTCATATTTTATCATATATGGGCATGTTTCCTTTTCCTACTGGTGTTTTGTTCGGGCTTGTTTCCTGTCATGTTTCTTTGTCTTAACTGAATCTGGCTGGTGTTCTTTCTACGCCTGTTTTTGTAGAAGACTAAGCTATATCTGTTAATTTATGACTCCCCTAGTTTTGGGTTTTATAACATACTTTTTTTTTTTAAATGTATTTTAATACATATACCTTGAATATTGGCGGTTTACTATAACATGTAAACAGTATCTTGTCATGTGGGGGTTAATAATTAACCCCAACTGCGCCCTGAAAGTTGACGAGTCTAATCATCAGTCGGAAACCCATCAAATTGTCGTTTGATTTCCGTGCCCCAACAGTGTGGGGATGGGGTACAGAGGAACAACTCGTAGACTCGTAGATTATTTTCTTATAACGCATGGGGGGGTGGGGAGAGGGGGTGATCGGGGAAAAGTCACGGAGAAAGTGTCCCCATTACGCATGGTTTAATTTCATATGCATTTTTTCCAAAAGGAGACCTGAATAAAATAACCTACATCTAAAATAAATGCACACTGTTTAGGCGCGCCAATCACGAGCACCCTATCGCTGACACGTGCATCGCTAGTGCTATCGGAGAGGGAGACAAGTGTGCAAAATGTGCCCCAATCACTTCCTCTACGCATCCCCCCTTGTTATGGCGCCCTAGGCGGCCGCCTATCTCACCTAGCAGCAGGCATCGCCACAACCATCCAGCAGCCCAACAGCCAGGCTCCCCCTCCAAGCAGCCACCGCAGCAGCCAAGTCCGGCCACGCCATCACCAGTCAACGCAGCAGCCCGAGGCCCCATGCTCCAGAAGGGAGAAGGGGGCAGTCCGTCAGCGCCATGGTGGAAGGAAGCCAGCCAACCGTGCTGCTCCGGGTAACTCAGGTCTAGGAACTAGACAGTAACTCAGTATAGGAACCTTGGGTTAGAGTCTGTATTTTTAGGTATAGTAACACTTGGTCAGAGTCTGTTTTAAGCATTTATTTTAATTTTTATTCTCTCCTTGGTGGCGGGGGGGTGGTAGGCTTCAGCCAGGAATTCTTCCTGGCCTCAGTTTGGTGTTGGGGGTATGTGGTGGATGGGATGGCTTGAGTAGCCACACCTGATGCTCATTGGTTGGGCTAACGAGCATCAGGTTTAAAAACCCCATCCACACACTCATTGAGGATGGGAGCCTTGTGTCATGACATGTTCTATCTGCTCCTGGTTAATTCCACCTAGCCTAATTTCTACAATAAACTGGTGTTATCAACCCCCGGTTGTCTGTGTCTCTGTGCCGGGGGGCCCTGAACATGCCACTTGGGTGGTGTGTGGTGGCGAATCTGGTACAGCCCTAGCCCAAGAAATGTTAATAGTACTAATTTTTATTTAATATTTGAAATATCCCCTTTATACTTGTGGTCTGTATCCAAACTAAATGGCAACTTGTAACAGTGCTTATTTTACAAACCTTTTTTGTAGACTACTCTCTGATCTCTACATCAGAAACTTTCTGATGTAGAGATCGGAAGTAGTGTGAATATACTGAGTCTAAATCGGATGATCCTACATTCTGTATGCATTGGCTCCATTCGGCCCTCTCAATGACAATTTATTTCATAATGGAATCCAGATTGAAAATGTGTGAAACCTTTAAAGATACACCCTGGGCCATTTGTCCTGTGGTATCAGCATATTTTTTTCAATCATTTTCCAAAGGTGAGAGGACAAGAAAGGAGAGGTGGAGTATGCCTCTTAAGCTGTATCAATTATGTCTTAAATCACTTTAATGAAGTACATTTTGAGCCAGAGCAGTCACGACATCGCTGAGAACAGCCAAGATGAGACCGCTCACCCTGCACTAAGCTAAGGCTGCTAGCACCACACCTCAACACAGCACAACACTCCTACGTTCCACCCCACTCATTCTTCTGGGTCCTTTTCAGGTCATATTCTCTTCCGTAGTCAAGTTCATTCCAAGACTCAAGTAAATAAAATGAACTAGAAAGTGGAAATTAAACACACTCTCCACCCACAATGATGTCGTTTCAGCAAAAGCTTCTTCTGATTAATCATCCTCTGGAAGTCATTGAGGACATTATCATCTTATCTCCTGCATTTCTGGCTTGATTGTGATGACCAAGGGCTCTTTCAACAGATTAACTTTTTTTTTTAACTTACAATCATTTAACCGACTATGTATTTCCATTGCATATTTGAGTATTGTACAGTTGAATCAAGTCTGCTTTTCATGAGTCTGGTGTTGTTGATGGGTCAGAGACTTCAGAAAGATACTCAACCAAAACGATAAATAGTGCCTAATTTGAACATAATAGAGATCTGTCCAAATACTTTTGGGTTACCTAAAAAAAGGGGGTCTATGTATGAAAAGGGTTATTTTAAAATTCTGAAACCAATATTTGTGTAAATACTCTTAATACTCCTCGTCCAACATATACAGCAAAACACACATAGGCCTATATTGTTTACACCAGGGGTGTGCTGATTCTCCAAGTCCATGATTTGATTTGACTCTGGATTTTAAGGTCACGATTTGATTCAATTAAAAAAAAAATTTCAGCACTGATGGCTATGCCATCGTTAGACTATCGAGTCTTGATTTGTAAAGAACAACACTCTCAATAAGTAACTTTTATTTGAATAATAACAATTACAAATAACTAAAATATAAGAATATTTAAACAACACAGGGTTAAGAGCTTAAGCAAAACTAGACTTTAGAATAAAAAACAATAAATTACTTAGAACACTACTTTTAAGTTACTCACCAAAATGGTGAGTAACGCTGGTAGTAAAAGGCAAATTACTAACTGTAGCTCCGCACACAGCAAATAAAAAACATAGTTGTATTTTATTTACTCAGTTTCCTGCCGCTGCTGAGCTGTGGAGCAGATGGCAGATCACTCCTGAAAAAAATCACATCCATGTTCTCATGGCCCGGTGGCAAATATCCTGCGATCCAGAATGATTCCACGAGCTGGTGGTTGGGAATCTCTGCACTAGAGGACATTCCCTTGGTGATGGTCAGGTTTATTTCCCACTTTCATTGCCACATCTGTGGAATTACTGAACATTGTGCCAAAGGCGCACTCTCCTTGTACACACAGTGTAACACTGGGAAAAAGGGAGACGTGCCGGTCCGCTCGTCTCCGCCGTCTCCGCTTCGAACACAGTTAACGAGAATATTTCTCTCACAGTGTTCACTGTGCAACAAACTGGTTAAACTTATATTGAACTTTATTGTAATTTTTTTCTAATGTTCAAATTCTATTCGAATTTCGTTTCTGCAGCCTAAGTGCCAGGTGGGCGGGTGCAATGTTGAGCGGACCCCTATGGAGCCGCCCTGAGCTCTCCAAATTCCGTACCAAATTACGTGAAAGTCGGCTCAGACAGTCAGGCGAGCCACAGTCAACACCCTCCAGCGCACACTGCATTTGTTGTCCGGTGGATCTTGACCGCCCCAATGAGGTGACCATGTCGGAAAAAATTACCTACAAAAATACAGGAACCTGATTGTGATTTCGAAGTTCGAAATCGAACACTCATTTAGATCCATTTTCGATTAGGAATCAGAATCGTGACACTCCTAGTATACTATACCCAATCACGAAATACAGCACCAACCCTCCATTTTCCACCCATCTTGCTTCTCTTTATCTGCCCCTTTTCAGAATGTTGACATCCTTTGTGTTATCTTCTCTGCTTCCTCTGTCACATATATCATAACTCATAGCCTGCCATTAGCGACGGCGAAGGCCATTGTCCTCACAGTCATAACTCCTCTTTACACCAACAACACTTTCTGTGGTGCACATTATTTGACATACAGATACTCCTCACTTAACGACCGAGTTCAGTTCCTACGACCAGGTCGTTAAGCGAATTGGTCGATAAGCGAGGACCCACCCCCTTAGTGTAGTGAATACTGACCGACTGCGGGAATGAGACTGAGAAAGGGTGATGTGCAATGATGTGCTGATGCTTAGGCCCAGCAGGGGATCAACTTAAGACAGGAAGTAGTAGTGGCTGCATAACTGTTGCAAATTATTTAGTCTAACGAGCAGTAGGTAAAGCCCCCATCCCCCCACACGCTCAGGATTGGAGCCTTGTCATGACACATGTCTATCTGGTCCTGGGCTAATTCAGGTAACCGCTTGCAGCTAGCTCCTCCACCCAGCAGCCACTGTTGGGACCATCCAGCAGTCAAGCAGCCATGCCACCCCTCCAAGCAGCCCCCGCAACAGCCAAGTCAGGCCAAGCCTTCACCAGCCCGCACAGCAGCCCGAGGCCCCATGCACTGGGAAGGAGGAGGGGACAGTTTGTCGTCGCAATGGGGGAACTGTGCTTCCGGGGGAAACCAGGTCCTCTGGAAGGGGACCAGTTAATTATTTTTGGACATTTGTTTGTTTAAGGTATTGGAACCCTGTTTCAGGGTCCGGTATTTTTATTATTTAAGGTATAGGAGACTCTGTGTCACAGTCATTTTAGGTATAGTAACCCTGTGTAAGAGTCTGTTTACATTTTTTTTCATTTTTGCTTTCTATTTGGTAGGGGGTGGCCTCAGTTTGGTGTTGGGTATGTGGTGTGGTTTGAGCAGCCACACCTGAGCTGGATCTACAGTAGGTGATTGGGGTCAGAGTGGCTGCATACCTGTTGCTCGTTGGTTGGTTTAAAAAGCAGCAGGTAACCCTCCCCCCACTCATGATAGGAGCCCAGTCCCCCAGTCATGAAACATGTCTATCTGCTCCCTGGCTAATTCCAACTAGCCTTCTCTCTACAATAAACTGGTGTTTTTTGTTTTTTTCAAGATTCAAGAGGTTTATTCATCACATACATATACACACTTTCATACATATATGCAGTGAAACGTAATGCAACGCACCTGGTAATTACACACAATATATCCTAGGAAAATTTCTTTCTACTAGACCAACTAACTGATTCCTAAAACGTAATACAGTAAGTCGAATACTTAAATATATAAAATGGAATAGATAGAGGGAATAGGCTTACGTATATGGGATAGACTTATGTATATACAGATATGTGCATTAAAGTGGCATGTGAATACAGCTATGTGCATTAAATTGGCATGTGATAAAGTGAGGTAGTGTTTGTGGGATAATACAGCACAGTAAACAACGGTACGGCGCAGCAATACGGTATCACCGAACAACCCTGAACAGTGACACAGTATACGGTAAAGTATGCTACATACAGTACAGTAAGGTAGTGGAGCCTATGTGTGTGGCTCAGTGAGGACCCCTGGTGAGGTCAGCATTGACAGTTCTAATGGCTTGCGGGAAAAAACTCCGTCTCAGTCTCTCTGTTCTCGCTGTGTGACTGCGGAGGCACTTGCCTGACCGCAGCAGCTGGAACAGTCCGTTGTTGGGGTGATGAGGATCCTTCATGATCCTACGGGCTCTGCTACTACACCTCCTGGTGTATAAGTCCTGCAGGGAGGGGAGGGTAGTTCCAGTGGTACGTTCAGCTGAACGCCTAAAGTCCACAATCAGCTCCTTAGTTTTGCTGACGTTCAGGTGGAGGTTGTTGTCCTGGCACCAGAGTGACAGGTCAGCCACCTCCTCGCGGTAGGCCTTCTCATCGCAGTCGGTGATCAGGCCCGGACAACGGTGTCGTCAGCAAACTTGATGATGGTGTTAGAGCTGGACCTGGCCACACAGTCGTGTGTGTACAGGGAGTACAGTAGGGGGCTGAGGACGCAACCCTGGGAGGATCCTGTATTCAGGGTGAGGGAGCTGGACATGTGCCTCCCCACCCTAACCACCTGGGGCTGGGCTGTGAGGAACCCCCTGTCTTCTGTGCCGGAGGTCCTTGAACACACCACTTGGGTGGCGGGTGGTTAGAGAAACTGCCACAACAGCCTTCGCGACAAGTCACAAAATCTCGAAGGTGCATGACCTCACTCCGTCACGTAGGTCCCCACGCGACGCGTGTAGAAACAAAGGGACCAGAGTCTCGCTGGGTGATGAGTCATTCGTTTCCAAGTTTTAGTTTTATGTCATTGTTTGTTTAAGATGCTTTCTCCTCTGTTGTGGCAACCGGCAACCAGTCAAGTTACAATTTACATCCATGTCTGTCCAGACTCGTAATAATAGAGTGAAGATGTTGAAGGAATTTAATAAAAGGTATTAAGTCTATTTTTTCTTCATAATTTGGGTATTAATTCTTGAGTTATGGCCAAAGAATGTGTTTTGTGAGGTGACATTGACCTTGACCACAAATTCTAATCAGTTAATCCTTGAGTCCAAGTGGATGTTTGTGCCAGATGTAATGAAATTCCCTGCAGGCATTCCTGAGATATCGCGTTCAAGAGAATGGGACGGACATGAGGTCAGAGTTGGACTGGTCATCAGGAGCCCTAGGACAAACCCCGGTCGCTCTGTGGCCCACCTAAGAATTCCATTATTCAAAAACAAGAGCGAGAGAGACCAGTGAGATCTGTGTCGCCGCCCCGACATCTGAGTGGGCCGATGACAAACATGAGCCCTATGATTTAACACAACAGAAAAGCAGCGAATTCTCAGATTTGGGAACCTGAATCTATTAATTTATGCTTAATAAACGACTTATACGATTCAAAGTTTAAATGGTGGTGAAAAAACAGAGAATCAGCTGCTAAATATCTTTTTTCTTTTCTTTTTTACTTACTTTACAATTCTCTCTTAGAAATAATCCTGCCATGTAACTATCCATTCATGAAATTAATTCGCACAGTTTAGGATCCTTCTTATCCTGGAAAAAAAACAACATTAATGGTTTGTGAGTGGCATTAAACACTGTAAGCTGTTTCTCCAAGTTGAGAGGGATTTTTTTTCAAAAGTTGCACTGCTGCTTTCAAAGCCTGTTGGAAATGCTATCGTTTTGCCTTCAAGCGTCGTAAATATCAATCTTAGATATTATTTATAATTTAGGGACCAGCGATATGTTCGCACTAGTACAAATATATACAAGCTGGTGTTTGTTTATTTAAATATTATTTTATTGTTTATAGACCAGTATTACCCAGGCCAGGAGTAATGGTCTGTACTTCAGCAGCAGGCCAAAAAATTACTTAGGTATATAACTGGCACACGATAGACTTCATTAACATGTGACGCGCCCACTCTTCATGCACGGAGCGTAGCTGCTTCGTACTCCTTTTTGCTTTCCTTTATTTATATTCATTTACACTCTTTTGTTTATATTACTTCCAAATACATGGAGTAGCAACGGCAAAAAAGATAAGCCGGTAGCCTCGTCCGCCATCTTGGGTGTGCTAAAACTGTTCAACATCATGCGTCACATCCTGCCTCCTGCACGCTCTACCCAGTTGGTGTGAAGCGTCTGACACTGACAATCTCCGGTTGTGTGTGTGAAAGGGTAACTCTGGCCAATGTCCAGACCTAATTATCCGGATATTTCCGGAGTGCATGTGTGAAAGCAGCTTAGGAAATAAACAAAAAAAAGATCCTCCGCCTCCTCTCTCCCCTTCTCTCTCCGCTCCAGTTTCAGGACACGGTAAACTGCACTTACACGGTTTCACGGTTGTTCAGATTTTTCCTGGCGGATTAAAACATTTAAAAAAACGTCTGCTATCAATATCAATCGATCAGGATAGACGACTTAATCGTAAATCTGCCCAAGCCTACTGCATAGCAAAACGCTTCACAAATACGGAAAACACAACAAAATTAACGGAAAACACAAACACAAAAGCCACATTACAGAAGTCAACCAAGATGGGTGGACCGGTCTCCCGTGACATGATTTGATGGAGATCCAGCGCCCAGATGGAGCTTGCCGAAAAATCCTTTGTAGAGCCAAAAGATGGGTGAAAACCCCATTATAAACTATGTCTAAGTTAAACACGATATTGTCGTTTGCAAATGGAGCCTATAGTTTGAATGAAAATTTGTGTGTGAAACATTTGTGTTTGTTTATTTGTGAACTACTCCCCTCCATGAGTCACTTTCAAAGGGAGTGTAATAGAATTTAGTGAACTGAACCCTCGTCTCACACGTCCCGTATCTTCATAAAAACACAGTGAAACGTACGCGTCAGACCGATCGGTTTTGGTGCTTTTGTTCTTCGTCTCAGTGGTCGGAATCCGGCTGCCTCCATGGTGTCACGAGTGGGCATCAATTTGCATTCATTTTTTTAAACTGCAAGCACTTGAAATGGCAGTCCCATCCTCCGTGTGTTTCCATGATTACAGCTGACTGACTGACTATTCAAACGTCTCCATTGCGCTGAAACGTGGGGAAATTTGTGTGTTGGGAAAATGTGCCGTGTCCCAGGTGTTCTAATGAAAGCAATTTTAAATATCATTTACCCTTCAGCTAGGGATCTAAAACCACAATTGCATTCCCAATTCTTTGAAATTGTATTTTTTCCAACAATCCCCCCAGCCCTCAGGTCAAGTCACAGGGCACTGTTTAGCCGTGCAAAGTTGCATGTGGAAAAACATCTTTTCTTTTGCCACCATGAAGGTCAGAGTTTGGTATGAGAACCGTTCCGGCTTTTCCCATTTGACTTCCCCTCCTTCAGGTGCCGATGGGGGAAGGAACGTCAGTCAGAAGGCGGTGAAGGAAAGACTCAGTAGAATTAAAGAATTAAACTCATCTCAGTCATCATCTCTCTCGCCTCCTTGAAATGGGACTTTGGCTTTTTCATTCGCTCAGGTCTTCGCATCAAGATTGAAGGAACGGCATTTTTATCCTGCCATCGCCTCTCCAACATCTCTCCTTCATCACTTTGTCATCTCTCCGGCATCTCCCCATCATCACTCCAGCATCTCCCCATCATCACTCCAGCATCTCCCCATCATCACTCCGGCATCTCGCCATCAACACTCCATCATCTCTCCATCATCTCACTTTCACCTCTCCATCATGTCTCCATCATCTCTCTGTCATCTCTCTGTCATCACTCCATCATCTCTCCATCATCTCTCTGTCATCACTCCATCATCTTTCCTTCATCACTTCGTCATCTCTCCGGCATCTCGTCATCAACACTCCAGCATCTCTCCATCATCTCAATGTCATCTCTCCATCATGTCTCCATCATCTCTCCGTCATCTCTCCATCATGTCTCCATCATCTTTACATCATCACGCCATCATCTCTCCATCATATCTCCGTCATCACTCCATCATCTCTCCGTCATCTCTCCATCATGTCTCCGTCATCTCTTCATCATCACTCTGTCATCTCTCCAACATCCCTCCTTCATCTGTGCGCCATCTCTTTGTCATCTCTCCCTAATCTCTCCATCATCCCTCCATCATCACTCTGTCATCTCTCCATTATCACTTCATCATCGCTCCTTCATCTCTATCATATCTCCATCATCCCTCCATCATCTCTCTGTCATTATTCCATCATCTCTCCGTTATCTCCCTGTCATCACTCTATCATCTCCCCATTATCTCTCCATCATCCCCACTCATTGTTTCCAAATGTTTTAATTGGTTCTTGATCCAGCCATCCGACCGAGCAACAGAGCAACAGTTACCTGTCTCACTTTCATCTGCCTTGTTTTTTTACTTTGCTTTTATTCTTGTTTTGCTTGAACTACCGTAATGGTTCCTCATCCCTCTCCTTCCCTTTGATTTCTCTGGATACACTCAGGTTGTTTTTGGCCTTAATCCAGGCTGGAAGGGGTCTTTACAGACACCGTTCCCCCTTGCAGGTAGCGTTAATCTCCCAGTCCCCGGGTGTGATTCCTATCTCGGTTTTTACCACAGAGAGACAGAACACTTTCCCTCTCTCGGTCCTCGCGCCCATGCAGTGACAGCTCGTTTCACACTGGCGAGCGATTGTTTCCCAGCAATCATTTTTAAAGCCAGAGTCGCCACCCAACTACTTAATTTAAGATACCAAAGCGTTGGAATCAATAATATTTCCAGGACTAACCCAGACATAGCAGCTTTTCCCTCTGCACAATGGTATTTTCTAAGTCAAATTAAGAATGAAATGTATTTTTGTTTAAAGTCCCTGTAAGTTGAATTCAGTGATTTGTTTCTAAACACATTATACATGTTAAAAAGTAATTTCTCAAAACATTTGAAAAGACTGAACTATGTCCTGTCGTACTGAATTGTGGAGTTAGACTGTAAACTGTTTTTCACCATTTTTGTTTTCTGGATTTTTTTGGGCGGGGATAAATCATGACCCGATGACCTGGTGACGATACTTGGCATGGCTCCCTCCCCTAACACTCCCCTAGCCCAGAGAACACTGTGGAGTAACACCTTGAGTAAAAGGCGTCTTCATGGAGACCGTGAACTCATGCCAAGTCTTGGCATGATGATGATGATCCCGTAAAATGCAGAGGGAGAGGGACACCGTGGTACAAATTGCGCATCATACATTACACATGTAGAGGGAGCGATCATGGCCCAATTTGCACCGTGATCTCCGCTCCGGTGTCCGTGCCTGCACCCACCGGCAGAAACATAAATCGACGCCTACAGTCACTGCAACTCAAACCAATGGAATTTTACAAAGCGGCAAATATTTTTTCCTTTTTAGTCTGAAAGGTGTTGTTTAGTTGACGATTGTCATGCGATTAATTAATCTTATATGTTTATAATTAATCTTATAAGAGAGTAATAACACATGAATACCTATTGCAGAAGAACCATGTATTTTGATTGAACATAAAATGTAGTTTTCCTTAGCCAAGTGATGAAGTGATTGAGCACACTCATGTTCTATTTATTGCTACATACATTTCTAACATTGGTTTCAAATTACTCAAATGATTGTGACCAGGCGATATGTAATAATTGTGACAGCTCTACTTAAAGTCACACACTGAACCCTTTAAAAAAATAAGTAAAAAATGACCACAAGGTTGAAATGTGAAACCAGACGTTGTGGCTTGATAGAGGAACAATACATAGGGGAACAATACATAAGGCCAAGACGTGTTAAGAGGGACAGGTTATTGGTATGAATTGTAGACAGAGCCTGAACAACTTTTTTAAGAGCTACTAAGTGAAGTTTAGAGTTTTGAAATATGTGGTGATAAAAGTTAAAATTTAAAAAAAAAAGTTTTATAGTCCATAGAAGTGGACTTACTGTATAGGAAGAACAAGGAAGAACAATAAATGGTGGCGGTACCTCAGCTCAACTTTTGCTTTAACGGATACATCTTATGTATCTTAGAATAGTATTTTACCGTATTTTAATATTCATAGACAGATACATGATACAGTGTGTGTTTTTATCCTTGTCCTGCATTTAATATTCATCTAGTCTAAAGCACGGGGGCATGGCATCATACTTTTCATTGAATTTTGTACACAAATCCACTACGTTAGGGGTCCGCTTTTTTGAAAAGGCGGTTATTGGATAAACAGGCCAGAGGCAAGCTGTTTCATTTCTAGTGCTCCGACACATTGAAAGGCCAACAAGAGCGCTGGATACAAGCACACTGAAAACATGCACAAAAGAATCCACTTCAAAGTGAAACACAGTAAACACAGCGAGACAATGTGAAAGACACTGTGGCCATAGTGCGGCTGTGTACACGCACAGAAACTGTTGGAATCTTGGCAATCTTCGTGCGGCAATTCTTTCAGAATAATGGAATATTTCCATTTAAGATATTTAAAAATATACAAAGAAAATAGCATATTGCTTTAATGTTATTGTTGTTAATCTGTTTCAGGGATAACTTTGAGATAACTCAGGATTTGCAGGAAACACCGTCTGTAGTCCCTTAGTCGGAGAGTCTGTTTCCATCTTAAGTTTGAGAACTGAATACCAAGTTAAATAAATTAAAACAACCTTAATTTGTTTAGAAAATTGGCAAATAAGACTTATTTCGGCTGCTGGTGTTAGGGGTTGCCACAGCGGATCATCTGCCTCCAATACCTTCTGTTCGTCACATCTTCCTCCCTTACACCAACCGCCTGCATGTCCTCCGTCACCACATCCATAAACCTTCTCTTTGGCCTTCCTCTCTCCTCTTGCCTGGCAGCTCCATCCTCAGCATCGTTGTCCCAATGTAACTCATTTCTCCTACATACGTGTCCAAACCATCTCAATCTCGCCTCTCTCACCTTTTCACCAAACTGTCCAACCTGAGCTGTCACTCTAATGTACTCATTCTTAATCCTGATCCTGGAATCACTCCCAATGAAAATATCAACCACCTGCCACCTCCAGTTCAGCCACCTGCTTTTTGTCAGTGCCACCGCCTCTAAACCGTACAACATAGCTGGTCTCACTACCGTCCTGTAGACCTTCCCTTTCACTCTCGCTCGAACCTTTCTGTTACAGATCACACTCTTCTCCACCCGCTACACCCTGCCTGTACTCTCTTCTTCACCTCTCTCCCGCACTCTCTGTTGCTTTGGATGGCCGACTCCAAGTACTTGAACTCATCTTCCTGCTCCACCTCCACTCCTTGCCTCCTTACTCTCAGCTTTTCCCATTCAGGCACATGTATTCTGTCCTACTCCTACTGACTTTCATTCCTATTCTCTCTAATGCATGCCTCCACTTCTCCAGGCTCTT
Organism: Zeus faber; assembly: GCF_960531495.2. NCBI lineage: Eukaryota > Metazoa > Chordata > Actinopteri > Zeiformes > Zeidae > Zeus > Zeus faber. Next base: position 15,228,146 of record NC_137189.1, read on the forward strand.
GGCAAATAAGGCTAAAATATAATTTTTTAAATCAACTTATTACTTTAAGTTTATAGAATTAAAAACTTATTTTGTAGGAAATGTAATTCATTTGCTAGTTCAGCAAAAATGAAATTACTAAAAATACCATGCTTCACCTACTAAATTTTAAGGCAAAGCATTACTTGTTTTCTTTATTTATTATTTTTTGAGGGGACCTATTATGCTCCTTTTCAACAAGTTTATACTGTAGGTCTCTGAGGTCCCCAAAACATGTTTTTGAAGTTTGTTTCTGAAATACCACTTAGATTATGCATTCTAGCCATTCAAACATGCCTCTATAACCCTCTTGTTCTTATGTCTTTTTGTGGGAGGAGTCACCTTTCTGACGTCCCAAGTTCTGGGAGCCAATGGGGTTTGAGCATGTGTTCTGGGTTTCGTTGTATTTACTGTTCACTGATTTTACCTCATCAGTCCACCAAAATCTGTTTCTGAACAAAGTTGAGGCGAGAAATAAGCAATCCAGTTGCTGAATCTTCGCTCATATTAGATCTACAAGGCCTCATTTAAAAGTTTGTTCCGACTTTGGTTGCTGTGCTCCAAGCTTGTGGGAGACACTGACACCACACCACAACTCTCGTAAGCGTCAATTTTTTGTTTCATGTAAACGTCAGAAAATTAAATGAAATAAAACAAATAAAATACATCTACAATAAAAACTAACTTTTTTTTGGTTTGGACAAATGTACATGGGATTGGGTGGAGCAACTGACCATATGAAAAAATCCCTGATGAGCTGAAAGAGGAAAAAACGTTGAAAATCGAGTATTCAGTGTGGTCAGAAGCCTGAGCGTTTTGTTCACAGCGATTACTTTAGCATTACTTTACCTCATTATTTTAAACTTGGGCGACGTCTATTATGAACATTCCACATTGTAACATTATATATATGACAGAAAATAAGGAAAAGCATAACAATAATAATTCTCAATTTTTAGGGGATTTGGTCTTCTTCGGCTAGATCGTGTTTTGTGATTTGTTTTTCGAATAATTTTCTTCCCCGTCCTCCACTCCTGTAACAACAAGAAACCATTTGCAACTTTCCTGGAAAAATTAGATGTTGTCTCTACCCGTGGCCTCGCTGACATGCGGCAAATTGTGAAGCCTTGATTGTTATCAACAAGTGTGTATTTTACACTTGTGTGTGTGTGTGTGTGTGTGTGTGTGTGTGTGTGTGTGTGTGTGTGTGTGTGTGTGTGTGTGTGTGTGTGTGTGTGTGTGTGTGTGTGCGCACGCTGTCTAAATGTCAGACTGACACCTACGTGGTTTTAAAGATCACACATGTCGGACAGAAGAGCGTCTTGTTGATGCCTGATTGGCAGGGCAGAAAGAAAAGGAGAGTAAGAAAAGATGAACTCTCTTCACCTCCCGTACCTCCATCGCTTTAAACTTTGTTTAAACTGTTTGTTAACCTACCAAGAAGCTTCTCCTGAACTGAGACAATTAAGATTGAGTGAAACTAGAAAGTGACATTTAGACGTGAAAATGGGAACAAAATAGCCTATTACGACTTGTTAAAATTTTAATTGCATAATATTTGTGCCACGATTGATAATTTTTTTTATAAGTCAACACCGATGAAAGATTTTTTGATTTATTGAGCGTTGCATTATAGCCATACTATTAGTTGATGATTGAGAACAGAAACACAAAATAACCTTTATCAAAATGTATTTCATTTTCAACATAAACAAGCCACAGTTTTTCTCCTATTCCATTGCACTGAGCCAGTTACTGAGACAAACAAGCCTGTTTACATGAAATGCTATAATAAAGCATGGAAAAGAATAACATAATATATACATATATATATACTGTATATATTAGTGGTCAACCGATATGTGTTTTTCAATGGCGATGGCCTATGGCCGATATATAATGCATATATCGTTTTGTTTTTTGCATCTGAAAAAATACAGCAATTTAATAATAATAACAAATAAGACACAAAATTGCAGAACTTAAATTAAGATTTATTAAACACTAATGTTTTTGTCTGCATTGTCTCTGCAGTGCACTTATTATAAAATGCTTTATCAACTAAATCAAATCAAAGTTAATTTTTTGGATTACCTGTGGAGGTAATCCAAAAAATTAACTTTGTAAAGAAAAATCTTATGAATTAATGCTCCTGGGCTAATTCCATCTAGCCCACTCTCTACAATAAACTGTTTCTGAAAACCCTGTAATCTGTGTCTGTGTGCCAGAGGTCCCTGAAAACGCTACTGGTAGGCGAAACAGCCACAATCAAAAATAACAACTCAGGAAAATTGCTTGAACGCACGCACAGCGCAGCGCTTGTCTGGAGGAGAAAAAAAACCTCCACTCCAATACTATGAGTTACTGTAGGTTTACGTTTTGCCTTAAATGCAAAGTATTTCCAAACAGCACTCCTGCTGTTTTCTTTCAAAACCGGTCATGGAGACTCTGCACTTGCCATCTTCAGTGAGCTAACACCATAACAAATGAATGAGACAGTGAAGACAGTGACAGAGTGAGAGGAGGTGGGGTTATGTGGGCCCTGCAGCAGTGTGTGTGACTCGCTGTCATAGAGAAAGAGAGAGCAGGGAAGCAGCTGCTATTTCCATAGTGCGGAATATGAGCATTGAAACCGTTCCAAATATTCAAAATCGATATCTATAGAAAAAAATATCAAGAGAATCTCAAAAAACACTAGTCTGCAGACATCTTTTGTTTATCAGAGCATCTCCAAAACAGCAGGTCTTGTTGGGTGTTCCTGGTATGCAGTGGTTAGTACCTACCAAAAGTGATCCAAGGAAGGACAACCGGTGAACCGGCGACAGGGTCATGGTTGCCCGATGCTCATTGATGCGTGAGGCACCAATGAAGCACCATTGAGCAATGGAAGAAGGTGGTTTGGTCTGATGAGTCATGTTTTCTTCTACATCATGTGGATGGCCTGGGTCAGAGCAGTTGTTGCTATTAGTGGTGGTTTAAATGTTGTGGCTGATCGGTGTATATAAAACTGACTGGCACTTCTCTTCCCGATAGCACTGTTTGCTTTTTTTCCTTTTTGACACAGAGGAAGCGAGGGGGAGGAATGGCAAGATAAGGGAGGCTTCAGAAAAATCTGGCAGATGGTGTCTCAGTTGCCAGTGTCTGCTCCAGCTCTACGTCTGTATTCCATTATTCATGACAACATTTGCCAGTGAGAGTGATGCCCCACTTTTTACGCTTTCCCTCAAACACGTAATGCGTTAAAGGGCGTGCAGACAGCTTGATCATTTCTCTTCTGAGGAATCTGTCTGTCTGTCTGTCTGTCCGTGGGTCTGTCTGTCTGTCTCTTCACCCAGTCATTCTCCATTGATTTCCTGTGGCTTTAAAGCGCATCAGAGGGGAATTAGCTTCAGTGTGACGTGAAGCCTTTTCTTCTTCTTTGTTTTCCTTGTTCCCAAATCTGCAAGCGAACAATCGAAGAAGAACGCGGGTGTCAATTCTAGTTGTGCAGCCGCCAGCTTCCTCACTCCGCTGCTTCTTGCTGACGAGGGACGAGCCCAGAGCTGCAAAGTGGAGCACACGACTACATAACAACACCCTGTTTACAACCAGATCAGCAACACAAGTGTGTGTGTGTGTGCGTGTTTACTGTATGTATGGTTTGAAAGGACAACATAGCTGAATACACACCAGCATTAATAGTATACTTTACAGATACTGTATGTTATATAGGCTGAAGCTGCAAGTCATCAATTTAACCATAGATAGATAGATAGATAGATAGATAGATAGATAGATAGATAGATAGATAGATAGATAGATAGATAGATAGATAGATAGATAGATAGATAGATGGATTAACTATTTAAAACATCATCTGCTCGGGGGGATTTCTCAGTCATTCCCTAGATCTTGAAGTGGTGAAGTCCTGCAGCCTTTGGGACTGGGACTTCCAAAAAGATGACAAATCTGAGGGACAATTTTGTTTTGTTTTTGTTTCTTGACCCAGTTTCAGGGTGTAGGAGATTTTTCTTGAGCACCTGTGCTTTTTGTAGTTTGTTTTCTGTTTTGATGCCGTTCTTTGTTATTCTTACTTCATCATTATTTTCTCAATAGATAGATAGATCCGTGTATCTTTCATTCATTTCATTTCTGATTCCGCAACAGACTAAAAAAAATCTCAACAGTTGTTTTTTTTTTGCGAACTGGGAGGTTTTTTTTGTGTTTTTGGCTCGAGAGCCAGTACTCAACAGGTCGGGTGCAGGATGCGACAATGGCATCTCATGAACTCTGTTAAACATTTATTATAGAAATGCTTATAAAAATACATATGCAGAAACCTCCTCTAAAATCTCACAGTTGAGTGCACAGCGAGGACGTTCAGATATGAGTGTACCAAATATCACTTCTCATTCATGCTCACCGACACTCAAGCTCATTCCATGCTCTCACTGTGTTTTAGAAGGCTCCCTTGGTGAGATCGTTTCTCATCTTCAAATAGTTTGTTTGGGGTTTGGTATATCACTGTGCCATATCACACCTATTATAACTACTACTTGTACTACTGCATAATTGTCATAAAAGACAAGCTATAGTGCCAAGACTGTTGTGTAACTGTATTTACTGCTTTGTATCTGTTATCTAGTATTGTACTGTAACTTTAAGTGCCTTCTGCTTTTCTGCTGCCTTTAAACAACTTTGTCTCCTTTGAATGTCATGCCATCTTGGTGACTGCTCCAGTAAAAGCCTATGTGGTCGTCATCTACCGTCCACCAGGACAACTAGGTGACTTCCTACATGAGCTTGACACCCTGTTGTCATCAATTCCTGAGCATGAGTGTCCCATGCTCGTCCTCGGTGACATGAACATCCACTTGGACAGTGCGAGCTTGGTTGACTTCCTGTCTTTGGTTCGCTCATTCGACCTAAGACAGGTCCCGACTCCACCGACTCACGAGGCTGCCAAAGAGCTTGATCTCATTCTTGCTCGGAGCTGCACCACAGACAACCTAATGGTCACCCTTCTCCATCTCTCAGACCACTTTTTCATCTGCTTCAATGTTCAGCTTCCAGAACAGCCCTCTACCTCCCCACCCATTGTTTCCATCCGCCGCAATCTCCGCAACCTGTCTCCCACCCACTTCTCCTCTGTGCTCTCCTCTTCTCTTCCGTCTCATGGCACTTTCTCCTCTCTACAGGTTAATGATGCCACAGATTCTCTCTGCTCTACCTTGAGCTCATGTCTGGAGAGCCTGTGTCCACTATCCACCAGACCTGCTCGATCAACCCAGTCACACCCGTGGCTGAGTGACACCCTCCGAACATCGGGCACTGACCTCAGAGCAGCCGAGAGGAAATAGCACAAATCCGAAGCGACTGAAGATCTTGCAAGCTACCAGACACTGCTGTCCTCCTTCTCTTACAGCATCACTGCTGCTAAGAAGGCTTTCTTCAACGACAGGATCAACGGTGCCACAGACACACGTAAGTTATTCCCCACCTTAAAGTCTCTGCTCTACCCTCCACCACCTCCTCCAGCTACCAACCTCACTGCTGATAGCTTTGCCTCCTTTTTACTGACAAAGTGGCAGCTAACAGCAGGCAATTCTCCATACAACTAACTTACAACCTGTCTACTCGGCTCAAGGCTTATTGTTCCCTGGTTTTACCCCTCTCGCTGAGCGTGAGGTATCTAAACTACTAACAGGTAGCCGTCCTACTACCTGTCCGCTAGATCTGATCCCATCTAACCTCCTTCAAGCCATATCACCGACTGTCACCCCGGCAATCACAGATTTGATTAATTCTTCCCTTACTACTGGCACATTCCACTCTGCTTTCAAAGTGGCTAGGGTAGCACCACTGCTCAAAAAACCTTCACTCGATCCCACTCGAGTGGAAAACCATTGGCCAGTCTCACTCCTCCCATTCCTTTCCAAAACCATTGAGAGGCCTGTCTCTAGACAGGTTACAGAATTCCTGTCAAGAAACAACCTTCTTGATTCACTTCAATCTGGCTTCAAAAGCGGACACTCAACTGAAACAGCCCTGTTGTCTCTGACAGAGGCCTTAAAAACTGCTAGAGCTGCTGCCCAATCCTCAGTTCTCATTCTCCTAGACTTAGCTGCTATTGACATTGTCAATCATAGCATTCTCCTGTCCATACTCTCAAGTATGGGCATCTCTGGCAGTGCACTTTCCTGGTTCGAATCTTACCTCACTGGGTGTTCGTTCAGTGTGACATGACAAGGCCAGTTGTCTGTGCCTCACCACCTCACCACAGGGGTGCCCCAAGGCTCTGTGCTGGGACCTCTCCTCTTTGCCATATACACTACCTCGCTGGGCCGCATCCGCTCGCATGGTTTTTCATATCACTGCTATGGGGATGATACTCAACTCTATCTGTCTTTCCTGCCTGATGACCCCACTGTCTGGACGCGGATCTCGGAATCCCTCGCTGACATATCCACGTGGATGAAGGACTACCATCTTCAACTAAACCTGGCAAAAACGGAACTGTTGGTCTTTCCGGCCAAACAAGGTATTTATCACAACATTGATATCAAAATTGACTCTTTATCTCTTGCTCCTACCAAGGCTGCAAGGAATCTTGGTGTCATTATCGATGACCAACTGACATTCTCGGACCATGTTGCTGCCGCCTCTCGGTCGTGCCGCTTCGCACTATTCAACATCCGAAAAGTCAGGCCGTACCTGACTCAATATGCCACTCAACTGCTGGTACAAACCTTGGTGATTTCCCGCCTCAACTACTGCAACGCTCTCTTAACAGCCTTGTCGGGTTGTGCGGTGAAGCCACTGCAATTAATACAGAATGGGGTGGTGCGACTGGTGCTCAACCAGCCAAAGAGGGCACACGTTACTCCGCTGCTTATCGAGCTCCACTGGTTACCTGTAGCCGCTCGCATCAAGTTCAAGTCTCTAATGCTTGCATACAGAGTGATTGTTGGGAATGCTCCCACTTACTTAAATGCTCTTGTAAGAGCACAGGATGCTGCGTTCGTCAAATGAGCGTCGCCTGGCTCTGCCGGCTGCACAACCACGGCAATCCAGGCTATTCTCATTTGTAGTTCCACGTTGGTGGAAAGAGCAGCCAAAAACCACCAAACCGGGGGCCTCCCTCTCTGTGTTTAAGAAGCACTTGAAGACCCAGCTCTTCAGAGAGCACCTTCTCTCCTAACTTACAATTACTTAGCACTACTTAGCAGTATTTATTTATTGTTACACTAATGTTTCTGTTGCGATGTAGCTTGAATGTTATTCTCCCTTGTAAGTCGCTTTGGATAAAAGTGTCCCCTAAATGACTAAATGTAATGTAAATGTAAATGTAAAAGGCGATCTATGTGCGCATGCACAAGGCAATGAACATGTGCAGTACAAATCGGTCTGGGGGTGGGGTGCGGGTGGGGGGGGTCGTGTAACACTGTCACTATTTATTTTTGTTTATTCTTTTTATTTCCGGACTACAAACTCAGGATAAAAACTTTGAACTTGAAATACAAAAAACTAGGGTTTTTCTATTAACTCTATTAACCCTTTGGTATGTTTGAGATAGAATGACACAAATACATTTTTAAAATGGGTCCTGAAATCCGTTTTCCCATTTTCATTTAAGAATAAGAAATCAAATGAACGGAAGGTACACAGACATAGATAGATAGATAGATAGATAGATAGATAGATAGATAGATAGATAGATAGATAGATAGATAGATAGATAGATAGATAGATAGATAAAATGTCTTTGACCACAAGAAACAATGATATTGAATTCCATTATTTATTCCAATGGGAAAGTGGAATAGATTGACATATTCATTATTATTAATTTAAACAAAGAAATAAGAAACGTAACTTCTTGCCAATTATGAGTCAAGTAGGAGCAAAAGTTCCGGCCATATTCAATTTGCACATTTTGATGATAGTTTTTCACAAGGGGGCTGCAGTTGAGATATGGATTCCCTGGTAAGGGCTCACAAAACACAATTTCAGCATCATAATGAAAATTTCATCGGGTAATGAAGCACACCGAGGGCTGACTATGCATAAAGGTTAATGGTCTGCTCGATATCCGGAAGGTCATAATGTGCGTGCTGTGGATCATGTGAGGTTTTGAACTCCAGCGACAAAGTGAAATTAAATGGACATGTTAATGTTCTGCACTGACACGGGTTGCTTGTTCAGAAGTTAATCAGTAATTATGAAAGCAGAGCGGCGGAAAAATAAACAGAATAAACAGCAAAAACAAAAAATATGACATAGATAGACAGATAGATAGCCAGATAGATAGATAGATAGATAGATAGATAGATAGATAATAATAATTACGTCTTAAGAATACAAATGAAAATGCAAAATAATATTGCAATATGCAATAAACAGAAAAAGAAGAAAAGAATAAGCTGAAAATTTGGAAATATACAATAAACCTAAAAATTAACAATAAAACATTAAAATAAACTTAACAATTGACAATAAACCAGAAAAATAAAGCCTAAACATAAACAATAGCAATACAAAAAATGGCAACATACAATAATTGAATGATAAATAATCAGCAATAAATATGAATCTAAAAATGAACAAAAAAAAAGTGGGACACTCTCCCCACAGATACAGGTCAGTGAGGTGCCGACACGGCGGGTTTTTTATTAACGGAATAAACAATAAGGCTTGCTGGCCAAAACGTCAACATAAAGCAAGATAGAATTAATTAGCGTCCAGGTCCGTTTGGGTCGCGATCTGGTCCGCAGGGTCATGTCTACTGCACCATGCGATCTCCTTCACTGCAAGACAAACAACACATAATGAAAACTCTACCAGCTAGGTTGGGTCAATCAACGCCAATCGGACTGATTTGACCAACCTGGTACAGCTGCACCGACGTGGGATGACATATCATATATAACCGGCGCTGACGTTCCTGGGCCTGGACCAAATTCTTCTGTGACAAGCGTCCTAGTGCCTGTAGCTTTATTCACAGGTCTATAACATACTGAATTTCATTCTTACTGGTGTTAAGTCCTTCCTCCCAGTTTTCCTTAATTAGGTCCAGCACCCCCTGGGTCTCCTGCCGAAGAGGAGTTCAAACGGAGAAAATCCCTTGGAGGCTTGAGGCACCTCCAGCACCGCAAATAACAGATGGTCCCACTATTACGGCTATTATCGTGCACAAATTTACGAACCATGTTCTTTAGTGTCTTATTGAACTGCTCTATTAGACTGTCAGTCTGGGGGTAGTACATGCTGGTCCCAATTAAGCGGACGGCCAACAGCTTGTAAAGTTCCCAAAGTGTACGTGACATAAAGGATGGGCCTTGGTCAGACAGGCTTTCTTTTGGAATGCAAACTCGGGAGATGACCTGAAACAGTGGGACTAATTGGGTAACAGACCTTGGTAACAGACTAATTGGGACTTGCCGTGCACCATTTACACATATCTGCCCAAATGCCCGGCTTATAGAACCGGGCCATTATCCTCTGCAGTGTTTTATCGTGTCCAAGATGACCGGCCATCGGGTTATGGTGAGACTGCCTGGAAAAGCATTTCCCGGCAGCTTTTCAGTACCAACAACAAGATTATTTCCTCTCCTGACTGAGTGTCAATGCTTGCTCAATATAACCGGTCTCTAATTCCCGAGAAATACGGGTGACTGAGCACGGCGTCTGCTTACACCAATTCGCCATCGATTTTAACTACCTGCTCAAAGGCCACACATAGGGTATTGTCCTGCGACTGCTCTAGCAGAAATTGATTTGTGGAGGAGACCACTGCGACCGGGGAAGACCCCAGTGGGGACTCCTCCACTCCCGAGCCCCCCCTGACCGTAAGTGCACTCCCCCACCTCCCTCAAGTGTCAAACCCTGGCCAATCCGTACCCAAAATCAGGCAGTGCAACAGGCTAACCGCAGCCTTCATCTTGTGCTTTTTCCCCTTGAAACAAATTTGAAGCTGCACCATTGGATATGCGTGAATATCCCCATGCGCACATTGAATCTCCACCCGTGACGCCTCCACCAAAGCCACGGGTCGAACCAGGCGTTGCTGGACCGTCGTCTGAGAACAGCCAGAGTTCAGCAACGCCCGATGCCTACCCCCTTGTACCCCTTCCCGACTGGGGGAGGTGCCCTGTGGACCAGCAACCCGAAACCACCTGCCCAACCATGTTGTCGGGTCGCCCCTAGCACCAGCAGGACGGGCTGGGGACCTGGCAAAGCCCCTGTGGGGTCCGGGCCAGATCTGAGGCTGGTTCTCCTGCTGGCCCCTGGTTGGCTGCGGCGGGCCAGCTGTCCGTCGCGGCGTGGATTAGCACCCCGTGGCACTCCTTCCTCCCGGAGACGGCAGTGGTGCTGTGGTGGTGCCTCCAGGCGCCGACCCCCTGCAGGCAGTGCAGGGCCGGGAGGAGAGAGAGACCCAGAGCCAGGAGCCGGGAGCTTTGCTGGCTGCCGTGGATCTGGCCCCCCGTGCCGTGGATCTGGCCCCCCTGCACCACCCTCCTGCAAGCACGGGGGCAGAGATCAGCTCTCACAGCCTCAGTCCTACCATTACTGTAGTGTTTAAAAATGCCGAACTGGCCCTTTACCAGTGGATCAACTGTCATCATTCATTGATCAGCTTTTGTCCCGCCTTCTTGTGTTGATGATCTTGACCAACTACCTTTCAGATCTGGAGTGTCCACAGGGTTGGCCAATGAGATTTTAGGGGTGGCCGTGGTCACCCCAGGCCCCCTAAAATCGCCATTGTTTGGGTCGTGATCTGGTCCGCAGGTTCACGTATCCTGCACCATGCAATCTCGTTCATTGCAAGATAAACAACACATATGAAAACTCTCCCAGCTGGGTCAGGCCAGTCAACGCCAATGAGACTGATGAGACCACTCTGGTACAGCTGCGCCAACGTGGGACAAAGCCAGGGCTGTCACCTGCTGACCGTGGCTTAACCACGCCCCTCGTCTGCCACAAAAATATAAACAAATAACCTTAGAAGTAAACGAGAAAAATTTGGCAATGTACAATAACAGATATTGAACAATTAACAGATATTATAATTCCTATTATTATCGTTGAGTCTTTGTGCACTCTCTCTCGCTCTCTCTCTCTCTCTCTCTCCATTTAACAGCTCCCATTTTATATATTTTTTGTTCCTATTGAAATTCGGTCCCTAAATTCTCACTTCACAGATAATCTCTTTCTTTCCATCCTATCTCCTCTTCTGTCTCCGTTTCTTCTTCCTCATTGTCTTGTTTTACGCCTGCCTTTCACCTCTTCTGTCTTTCTGATTCGACCCGTCCCTCTTCCACCCTCTTCCATTTCTCCTCCCATCATTCTCTCAGTCTCATCTCCACTCATTTTAGACTCTTTTATCGTCAATCTGCTTAAACGTGCATGAAAACTTCAGATAACAATGTATTGTACGGTTGTTTAAAGGTGTCTGCCCTTTGTTCCTGGTCATATTATTTCGAGGTGAAAGGTGTGTTTGAGTTGAAAATACCTTTTGGATCATGAAACGGAGAGATGAGACCGTGGGTCTGAAGTAGAGGTCTCAGATGGTAGAAGCTTTAAAAGTGATGGAACCAATGAACCAAAGAGCTTTGAAATGGGACTGTGCTGCAGGAGGGAAAATGGGCTCTGCTCTTCTCTTGAGAGACACTTGAGAATAATGACCTCTCCTCAGCCTTTTGAAACCCCAAATAACCTGTGGTACCAGTAGATGTCAAACTTTTGAGGAAGCATACTAGCAACTGCCTTGCCATACAAACTACATGTAGCAGCGTACATTGTAAAAATGTTGGAGACAGTAATAATTTATGTAGCACAGCTCAAAGGCTAAAAACAGATAAAAAGACATAATAAGATCACAGATCACTAAATAGAACCTTTAATATGAGTAGACCCATTTTGGATGCCAGGCCTTTCTATGGACCGTGTGGAAACACCTTCATAGAATTTAAAGCTGCGGACTATGTTGACCGTTTGTGATATAAAACACCCCTTAACGCCTACAATCAGCTCAAACTGTCAAACCGTGTTGACCGCCATTGATCTGAGATCACCGCTAAACACTTTGACATCCATTAGTGCATTACTTATGTGAGAAAACATTGTCAGAGTAAATCGTCATTCTAATCTTCAAAGTGAATGGACACAATATGATGCCGCTTTCACAAAATCCAATTGGAAAATGTATTGGCACTAAACTGCAACTATTTTTGGTACAAGAAGTAGTGCAATAAGTTGTATAAATAAGAATGTAGTTGCGTTTGCGTTTGGACAACATACGATGGGGTTAGGGTTATAGGTTATGGTTAAAAGATACCAGAGTTTCCTTTAAGGTTTCAAACTCAGTCTTTCCTTGACAGGGTGTGATGTGACTGGTCTTTGAAAGTAACTATGTAAAGAGCTTTGGCTCTGAAGCTGTGACATCACATCCCTCCATATTATGCCACAGTATCCCACCTTTTTATTTATCTATTTTTTGAGGTTTACACACCAGTCTAATGCCAAAAAGTACGAGCTAAACACCCGCGTGGCGCTTTGTAGAGCATCCCAGTGGACGCCTCGCTCCGACGGCGCACATTGCTATTGATTTAACCTCTTTGAACGGGATGATCTGTCCCCGACACTGTACAAAGCTCTCTTTACCAAAGGAGACTGAATCTATCAGACCACCCCCGTCGGCTCCAGCAAGGGCACTCGGCTGAACACTGATCCATGCTAATCCAGCCAACGACGGCAAGTTGTCATGGTGACAACTGGTATTTTGGTATGGATGGATGGGGGACTAGGTGTTTACAAGGTTCTTAGTATTCTGTCCAATTTCCCGCTGATCTCCCGCCGGGCAGGGAGGGACAGGGGTGTATAACATTTACCTACAAAACAATAAGAGCCCTGGGGTGTGAGACTGACACTGGTAAACATACACACACACACACACACACACACACACACACACACACACACTCCTAAATAAGGAATCCATTTTTCTGGTCTCCTCTCAAGTGAAGCCCAGCCAATATGACGTTTTTTTGGTTATTGTTGAAATGTGTGTGTGTGTTTGTGTGTGTGTGTGTGTGTGTGTGTGTGTGTGTGTGTGTGTGTGTGTGTGTGTGTGTGTGTGTGTGTGTGCATGTGTGGGTGTGTGTGAGTTTGTTTCCACAGTCTTTCCAAACACACACACACAGACACACACACACACACACACACACACACACACACACACACACACACACACACACACACACTGCAGAGAATGCCTAGTAGAACTGAGGATAATGGAACATTGTGTATTTCTCTGTATCCAATCTCTCATTGTGCAAAATGAGTTATCTGTTTGGAGCTGGAACCAATATGAGCCCACATTTAATATCATTCATTACGGGACGCTCATCCAATCACATAGAAAATTAGACAGACGAGAGAACAGAGTCAAATATCCGATACAATTAAACCATATAATTTGCAGGTGATACCTTTTAGAATAGTTACCAATCCAGGCCACAACCAGCTACACAATGATTTACCATCATGTCCAACAACAACGTCACACCTCCTCATTCATAATCTCTCCTCAGCAGTGTGAACTGCGTTTAGATTACAGGAGCAGGTGCAGACTGGATTTATAGGACGTTTTGCATCGATGACACTGCTAAATGCAGGACCCCAACATCATCATTATCATTTCCGTGTATAGCACAGGACAGACAAACAAATGTTTCAGAGTCGGGATGGCCACATTGGGGGTGGAATGAATACATTTGTCGTAGCATTAGTTGCTGATAGCCATTGTGCTTAAGTTAGCACAGGAAACGTATGCACTTGAATAATTAATCTAATTTGTGCAGTGCAATGCAACTACAAGTTGATGGACTTACTGAAAGAAAGATAGACGGATACATAACATAATATTGTAGTGAGCTAGGGCTTCTTCGAGCAAGTGGCAGGAGATTAGGTTTCACAACCAAGCGCAATCTTTATTTATCAGAGTGCTCAGCCTTCTGCCCCCCACAGTGTTATCACGACAGGCAGGTCACTAACGGCACACACACTCTCACTCCTGGTGCAACAATCATAACATAATCACAACACATCAAAGTAACAATAATCTGGCTAACTAACACTAACAACAGCATAACAATCCCCTTCCCCGACAACCCCAAAACATACGATAACAAAGCATGCTGGCACTCACCCCACCTCTATTCCCCAACACGCTACATTATAATACAATTTGAATAATCAAATACTGGCAATATGCAATAAACCCAATTAATTAAAAATAAAAATAAAACTATTGAAATATACAGTTAACCTGAAAATTAACAATAAATAATAATCCCCCCTATCAACAATTAACATTCTAACGAATGTAGAAAGTTTGCATAAATATAGATACAATACATAGCAATATACATACGGTATAATGCTAAGAAAGAATGAACAAACAAACAAACTAATAAAAGAAAGAAAGAGGCTTTACACCTCTTTCCTCCCTCCTCCTCGCAGGGTGGTGTCAGGGTTCAGTGGGTGAATAGGGGAACTTGGCCCCTGGCTCCTTCAGACGGAACGGGGACAGAATCTATTTCTCATCATCATACTTACACACACACACACACACACAGACCCGGCCCTGGAAGTGAAAACGACATGTATCGACCAAACCCCTTTCTTTACTCCGCCAAGATTACCTGTCAACGTTGTCACGCCCGGCTGACTCGAACACCGTTGCAATTTCTTCCCATTAAAGTTGCAATTCTCTCTTCATGTACTTGTGTGGATTTGTGTGTTTCCACACTTATGTGAGTCTGTGTTAAAAAAACAAGGGGAGGTTACCTCCTATATCTCCAGCCCTCTTGCTCAGAGGTTGTGAACAGATGCTTCTTGGTGATGCAAGACTCGCAAACGATTCGTTCGTTTGTGACAAACAAATATTTTAAATGACTCAGCAGTCCGGAGTCACTCCGGAAAAAGAGTCGTTCGTTCACGACTCAGTAACTGGTGAAGGCATTTGGTATAATTCAAATTGAATGTGACAGATTTACACACTCATTTGCATTCCACCAAAATAAATAATTCTGACATAATTAAATGATCCTTGTGAGAATTCATTGACTCCCGTTAACTGAATCAAACGAATGAAGAGTTGGAAAATTGAACAAATCATCAAATCAACTTTTAATCACTACAATGGTTCAGAGCACCGCAGTGGAACCCTGCGTAGGCTTACTTTCTTTTTTCCTGAAAACCTCGAAACGAATCTAATGCCTGAATATGCAACATCCAATTTAGGAACATTCAAAGTATCTTAAACTGCAGAGCGAGCGTGCTTCTCTATATGATGAATATAGGATGTAATCTTCAACGCACCGATGGACTTCCAATTGCGATGACTTGCAAAGCCCAACAGCGGTCAAGACATTATGCAAATTTGCCGGTTTTTGCATAAACAAATCACGACAACAAAATACAAGTGGCATCTGGAGTGCATTTACTATCTACGGTCGGGTGGATATTTCAGGTTTTTTTTCCTAGCAGAGGAACAATCATATTTCCCAACAATATCATCAGATTTTAGTATTGAGGAGATAGTGTTCCCATACTATTGTCTGAGAGATATTTAACAGATAATTTGTACAAGGCTGCCGGCATACACACGCCCGGACATGGGCGCTGGTCGATTGAAGGAGCTTTAGCTCGGCCCACAGCAGAGGCTTTTCTCAACAATCCAATTAAGCTGTCATGGACGAGGTCCACACCGTGGGGCTACAATACGCTGGTTCCATTCCTCTCCTCCCTTTAATGAGGAGGTTATGTGCATGGCTACAGATTCCAAACACTGGTGAACACTGCGTCAAATTTGCATCTGAAACAGACCCCACACACATAAAAAAAAATATGATTCTAAATCTTTTACATTTTCCTTGATCTCTTGGTCACAACCAGCCAAATTCGGACGAAGTTAGCAATAGACGAACAGTTATTGGCCTTCGGAGATGACTAAAGTTGAATTGTATCGTATTGTATGGTATCCTATGTTATTGTATTGTATTGTATTAAATCGTATCACACAATATACATAATATACACAAGAATGACGAATCTGGTATTGTACCACATTAATCATATTGTATAATATCATCATATACATATCAATATGATACAATATTATATTCATTGTGTTCTATGGTATCATATTGTGTTGTTTTGTATCTTATCACATTGTATTCGTGGCTTCAGTAACAAGAGGAAACCAACTTGAATGAGCCTGTAATTACACCAAAAGGCACCTGTATCTGTCAAAATGAAGGGATCCCCCACTCGGAAGCCCTTGGAGACGATTCCGTTTCTATCCAACATCGCCAGGGTCAACTCTCTTTTCAGCCTCCTCTACTCCGATGCCACCTGGGTCTCAAAGCAAAGTTGAGCGGATTATCCCATACTTTGTGAGCTTCCACTGCTCTGAAAGCTGCCCGCTAAACAGTGGTTGATGGCCCTTGCTCTCCGATGCCCCAGACTCCCTTTAAATCTCATTGATCCTTCTGCACATTATACTTCATTCTGCTCTCCCCTGAACTCTAAATTCTGCAGTAGTCCGTGCACTGTAGAAAAGCCCCCTCCGGAGCTCCTAAAGGGGACAAAAATGTTACGTTTTAATGTGGGTTCACAGCACGCATGATTGAATTTGTCTTTTTCACCTCTTTTAAATCACTGAAGACAATATAGAGGTGGATTCATAAAAATGTGAGCAATTTATTCCCCAGAATGATAAAGACAGCAATATATCTCTGTTATTACTCAGCTTTACAAACAATGGTCATTTATCATCATGTTGCAAACTGCTGGAAAGGCTCTATTAATGTCATGTTGTTCTATAAACAATACAAAACTTGTTTTAAGGGCTTGTTTAAATAGACACACGAAGCAGGCTCTAGATTACTTTGATTAAAAAGCCAGGGCATGTCCCTTTTCCACAAAAATACTTGATATGATATTTTTATATTTTTATATTGTGTTGCCTTTTTATTTTTGTGAATTTTGGGAGTCAGACCGAATATCTATCTATATTAATATTATATATAATATCTATATTAATCTATATTAGTCCTTAAATGATTTTGTTATAGAGAGACTTGTCTGGTCGAGGTTTGTTTTATTCGTTCCTGTGTATTAATTCTCGAGGGCTATTTTTAATGACTCGAGTCCTTAGATAGATTGCATCCATTAAATGCCATTAATAAAAGATTTGAACTAGCCCCATTATGAAGTTGATGTTAGTAGGGAAGATTGAATTTATGGGAGCAAGCTGGCACAAGTGGCATAAGGGAGTACATTCAAACACAAAAATACGCACATGCTCTACACAAGGGGTGGGCAACATAACAAACACCACATGGAAAAGGAGTTTAACATTGAAGCAGCTAAATCACAATTACAATTCCAACCGCAGTGGTCACATTAGGTTTATTGGCGTCTGCTATAAAAGAGATCTATCAATAAAGACTAGGATATGTGAGTTTTAAAAGCAACATGAGCCAATAAGTTCCAAAGAGGCCACATACCGTAGTCAGCGCCTGAATTGCAGGTGCATGAGTCACAAAAACTGTGTAGTATTTAAAGTGTCAACATGGACAACATGGACAAACTGCATCAACGGATCACAAAACTCGCGGTTTGGATCATATCACGGTTTTGAATCACAGATCGGATCATTTTTAGGATGAGCAAAAAAAAAAAAAAAAGAAAAAGGAGACAAGTATAACTTTTCTTTCCATTTATTCTGGAAAAACACTTAAAGCAAGGATCTTTTGCCCATGATCTTAAATGAAAACAACATACAAGATATAGAAATATTCAATACTTAGTTGTTAAATTAAAGTGCAATATCATGAGTGCACGCATGATACCTTCTTCCTTTAAACATGGTATTGAATGAAAAATATGATTAGATCCACCCCAGTAACAGAATTTAATTCAGTTTAATTCAATTTTATAAGATGTTCAATTTCTGATGTTTGTAACAAACCAAATTTCATGAAAATCGGTTCAGAATTAAAATAATTACAGTCTATTTAGTAGGGAAGCGTGCATCTCTCAAAACACATTGTATGTTGGTATGTTGTTTACCAGCGGCTCTTGACCACTCCCATGGCCGAGGAGCAGACGCACAGCGGCGACATTTGCTTCACGATGTTGAAAAGTAGCAGCAACACAGCACGACGTACCGTGAACCAATCACTGCGCTTCAGAGTAAAACACAACACGCACCTGTCTCTTCTTTTCACTGCAACTCTGCTTCGAGATTTATGGAATTATTACTTTAAAAAGTAACAGCAGCAGCAGAACAACATTGTTCCGTTACACCACTAAAATTCACCGACTGCGGTTTGTGGGATAAACCCCACAAAAGAACAGCCTGAAAAACCACCATGGAACTGAATCAGCACCTCTGCGACCACAGGGCACAGGTTTTACTTCATGTATTCGGTTGATATGTGAGAGGACAAGATACAATTGTCTGCTGACGGAGGGAGATGCTCCTCCTCCTCTTCCACAAGCCATTCAACACAAAAAAACCCCATCCCAAATGAATGGAAATATGGCTCTTGCGTACAATTGGAGAAGTGATAATAGGATTTCCATGGATTGGGCCACATGTAGGCACAGAATACAGGACCATGCACCTCTCCGTGCTTGATAATGGCTGTGATCACTTTCAGCAACACAAGGGAAGCTTTTTACAATCACCGGGAGCCATTGTTTGAGTGGGATCACATTATAGATGTAAAGCTTGGTATAAACAAGGTGGAATCATCTTCACAAATGGTTTCCCTTTTCTCCCCACTATGGCCAAGTGACGTCCTCTCATCGCTTCATCCGGATGCTTTCGCACTCGCCGATCCACGTTGGGCTAAAACTTGAAAATAGTGAAAGAAAGAAGCCAGGAAAACAAGTTGCTTTGAGGGTATGTGTCAACAACAAAGAAAGCCTTTGAAATCAGTTGGGCAGCAAGAGTCAACAGCAAGAGTGGAAATGGAATGAGGACAAGAACAAACTGAATAGAGGGAAGGGACTTGATATAAATATATCCCTGCGCTCTTCAAATCAAAGATCAGGCTCTCTTACTTGCCAGAGGGCTGGGCTTGGAAAGCGAATAGGCCGGATGTGATGTGATTTAGATCCCCCTTCTTTCTGAATTGAAAGTGGATGGAAGGAGTCCGAAATGGATCAATTCTGGAAAGAGCCAACTCACAGACCACTCGTCAAGTCGTTCCCACCCTCACCAATACGTCAATAACCATGACAACCTTGGTCCTGCATGATTATCTTGGCCCAGTATGAAGCAAACAAGCCCGACCAGCAGGAGAGGGTTTTTTGTTTTATATTTAGGGGGTTTAGATTCCATCCTATGGCCCGTCTTTGACCTCTATACCTTGCCAGCCACCCTGCTGCAGCGTCCATGAACCAGGCATTGAATCCAACCCAGACACAGTAGCTCGAGCTGTAACCGACTATGTCCCGTACTCTATATCTCTATATTTACTGGCAAATTCGATTTTCCAATGAGATCAGTAATGTATCACAGTCTTAATTGTGTGTATCAGTGTACTTCTTGCTTCTGCTGCAATTGCATCTGCCTGTCACAGGCAATAATATCAATTCAACAAAATTATTTGTTGATTTCCCTTTGGGTTTTGCGTGCCTGTTTTGTGATTTGTGTGTTTGTGTGGAGGCTATTTGAAGTGATGGAGGCTGCTCTGTTCAGGCCTGGCTGTACAAAAATCCACCCTGAAGGCAGTGGATTTCATGTTTGGCTGCAGAGTAAAATTAGGTCTTAAAGTTATTGTGCTTCATTGGGATTGAACGGAGGAATTGCTTATCCCTCGCCAACCACCAAAAAGGCAAATTGATTTATAGGAAAGGTCATTTACAACCGGGGATGGCTATTGAATCTTGAATCTTGCCCTTTTCCTGTGCTAACAGTGGAACCTCCCACTCACACAACACAACACAACAGCAGATTCGTACAAAAACCCACTCTCCAGAAAACACATTAACGTTTTGTGCAGCCCCCCCTCTTGGGATCCGGTGTTTACATTCAGGTTTTTGAGGGAAATGACGGAGTGAAGAGGGAAGAACCCGTGGATGACTATTTGTGCTGATGAATATTTAACCAGAAGTGCAGCAGTTTGGCCAAGAGCGTCAAGGGTGGAAAGTCTTCAGGTTAAAGGGCAGTCATTTGAGCGAAAGGTAGCAGATGTTAAGGCAGGAGCGATGGGAGGTTTTGTCCAAATCCACAACCAGTATTAGAAACACACAAATTTGAATCAACTTTCCTACACACTGCAACCAACTTCCATTTGAGTGCTGGATAATCTGTCCAACTCTGCTTCTGAATTTGAATTTGCTCTTAATGAACACTGGCAAATGAGCAGTGTTGCGCTCCTTATGGGATGCCAGATACCAGATTCTTGTATATATGTATTCATAGGGATAATGTTATAATAAAGAGCGCATTAATGAGGATTGTCTTGACAACTTGGAGACGGTGCCAAAGTCTCTGGCTGGCGCTGAATTCATAAAAAAGTGATTATTTAACAAATGCCCTTTCTCATTCTATTTTCCAACTGTATCTTTGATAAAGTCAACGCACTCAAGCTGATTTTTTCCAAGGTTTTCTACTGTCTAATGTAATTAGGTGCATGGCAGCTTGAAAAATGGTAAATGGTCCATGGCAACGCAATAATATGGGCTGCTCAATTATGGCTCAATGTTCTCAAGCAGAATGCTGAATGCCGGCCGCTTTGTGAGTCTAGCGAGAAATAGGAATAAAAAAAAAAATCTATGTATGTCGGTTATATCCAGGACAGAGGAGCTCTCTGCCGTCCGCAGCGGTTCAAATGAACAAGTTCGGGCCCCGATGCTTGAAATTGCAATCAAATCCATGTGTCAAACCATTCTGAAGCTCCGCACACGGATCTCTGACCTGCACAATTATTCAGGGTGAAATTAATTCAAATGACTCTGCGATGCAAGTGGGGGATTTAAGCCAAAAGGGTAAACGCAGCCACTGAATGAGGGCAGTAGCCAGAGCACAGGGAAGAAGGGAAAAAAGAAGAGGAGGAAATTAAGGAATAAAGAGATGAGCTGGGCCGTCGCACCCAGAACCAGGTGAAGAAACCGTTAAAGGACCTGACCGCCGTCAAATCATGCACTATTTTCTATTTTTCATTTTTTTGTGAGTTGTTTGGTTTATTAGGTTTATTGTATATTGCCAATTACTTTCTTGTTTATTTTTCATTGTTAAGCTTATTTTCATTGTTTATTTTTAGGTTCATTTTTATTGTCTGGTTATTCTATTTATTTTGCCATTGCCATTTTAGCCTTTTTTATGTTTAATATTTTTATTTTTTATATTTATATAAATATTTTCTCCATCTTTCAGCCCGTTCACTAGTCAGAAATCACATTGACTATTTTCCCAATAATAGCTCAGCTGATTTTTTGAACAATTCCATGTTCCATGTTCAAACACAGCACAATCAAGTGACCTTGACAAATCTTATGTATGTGGTAACATCGTTGTAAATGCGACCAAGAGATCATTTAAAAGTCAAATTTATTTCGATGCCATTTTAATTTAGAAAGAATAAAAAAAAAAAAGGTAAATTACTTGTGAGCTATCATCAGGAAAATAGTATAGTCTTATATGTTGGTACCTGTCCACTGTCCTGACCTCACCGCACCTATTTCCTCCTTATTTGGCCATTACTCATCTTTCCTCTTTCCAATTATTAAACGTAATGGAACAAAAAAATATATGAAATGTAGATCATTTCACCAATTCGGCTCTCTCTCCTATCACGTTCTGTTTCAAGGATCATTATTTAAACAACAAAGTTGGTAGTAATTCTTCAGCCACGGATTCCCTGCAGAGCTGCTGTGTCATGGCACATGAAGATTAAATTGTTTTAAGCATTAAAGCTAAATAAATGAATAAGTGTGCGCATTGGCAGTTGTCAGCAACTGAACTGTACTATCTTTCTTAGCCGTGAAAATGACAATTGAGACCAGACTCTATAACCTGTACACTTAATTTAAACATTTTCTGAAGCTTCACTGTGGAGAGAAAACAAGAAATAATTATTAAAAAACATGGAAAAACATTACATCATATATCATCACAAATTATTTTTCGTGGGAAGTTCAATTTAGTTTAAGTATTAAATATATATGTATATATATAAATATATATATATATATATATATATATATATATATATATATATATATATATATATATATATATACTGTATATATATATATACACAATATGCCTGGACCACATACAATATGCTGTATGCAAATGATCAACCCTGTATTGACTCAGTGACCATGTGAAATAAATAACTTCAAAATAATTTTAAAAAAAAAGATGACGATGATCCTCCATTTCTCCAGCTACAATGAAGAGATCAATAAAGCCTTGGCAGCGACTGCGTGATGTAATTATTGTCTACGTGGGGTGTCCTGGAATTAAATAGAGCGATACGAGCATCTCCTGCCAAATGGAGCTGTCTGGTGCAGCTTCCCTCATGAAGGCACATTCAGAAATGCAATTGAATTCTTCGTGGGAAGCCGTAAAATACCATTTTAATTATGGAAAATGTATATAATTTTAGGGCTGTCAAGCGAGTGAAATAATGAACCTCGATTAATCTCAATGTACCCAAATTTGACCCTAAAGAAAGATTATTCTATTTAAAAAGCAATGCCTCATAGCTAATCTATAACTTGATTATTGAGCAGAGACAAGCCTGTTTCCATGTAAATCTATAATAAAACATAGAAAACAGTATATATAGTATATATATATATATATATATATATATATATATATATATATATATATATAAAAATATAAATGAATAATAATTTTGCTGCCGACCCCAGTTTGAGAACCCCTTGCATTTAAAACTCCAGGCACTTTTCTGAAGGTTCCTTCATTCAGAATTTCTCTCAATCCAAGCTGTGCCATTCAATTTTAAATTTTCATTATAATTTAACATCTGATTCATTTTATTTTAATATTTTGACCAAATTACTTTATTTTCAATGATATTTAATAGAACAAAGCGAGCGCACCCATCGCCCCAGAAACAAATTCATTCTAAGCTTGATTTTAATTTTATATACACAAAGTTGTCCATTTCTGGATGAATTCCTTTAGAATTCATTTGATTAACGTCTCCCCTCCCTTTTTTTCTCCTCCCTCACGCCCCATTTAAGTTGTTTGACATTTTTTCGCTCGGTTACCACGTCCATATGGCTGTTTTTGTTCTATTCATGGGCCGCGACTGTCCTCCGCTCACAAGAGACGACTCCAAGAGAGATACAGATGAGTGGAAAGGAAGATTAGTCAAGATTAGTTTCCATAGTCAAAACAAAATACTTGAAATGACGGAGTTGCACATTTTCTCCTCTTGTTTGTTTCACTGCAGTTTTCTTTGCTGTTAGTCTTCTCTTTGACTTTTCATGCTTTGCAAGCATCTCGCAGATGAAGAAGGCTTTGTTTTCATAATCGCCTTAATCAAATCTCTCTCTCTCTCTCTCTCTCTCTCTCTCTCTCTCTCTTTCTCCCTATCTTCTCCATAACTCAATATGCTTTTCTTCTGTTTTTGGTAGGTCCCGCTTAACACATTACTTGCGGCACAGTAGCTGAAGATGAGTAGGAGAGAGAGAGAGAGGGAGGAACGAATTATGTTATATGTCCATTTGAAATTTGCTGCTTAAGCAAAAGAAATGAGGAATGTTATGGGGAAGGGATAATGTGTGTGTGTGTGTGTGTGTGTGTGTGTGTGTGTGTGTGTGTGTGTTTGTGTGTGTGTGTGTGGGTGTGTGTGTGTGTCTGTGTGTGCGTGTGTGTGTGTGTATTTTGAAACATTACGACACTCCTCATATTATACTAATTACTAAATAAATCAATACATTGAGATGGTATAGTAGTAACTAGTTATCTTATAACTACTATTCCCAGTTATGACTAACGTGGCGGCTCGTTTGGAAAGAAAAACACTAAACTCACGGTTTTGTTTTGAAACAAGGGATGTGAAGCTAGGCTGAGAGGTGTTTGCCAGAGACAGCGGCTATTATTAACAGACAACGGCCATTATTCAGAAATAACTGACCGCTGATTGTCGCTTTTGACCAATCAGAATGGAGTATTACACAGAGCCGTGTGGTAGTAATAGATAAACACCTGACCTGTGATTGTCCAGAGGGAGTCCAGCGTTATTTTGCTCCTCCACATTGTTATTCAGGAACCAACTGTACTTCCGTGGTGTCGGAGAGTGAGTACAGCAGCTACTTTCTAGACAATTCCCAAGTCCTATTTAAAAAAATCTGCCCATTGTTTGAAAAAATCTCCATCAGAATGACAAATTTACAGATTTATATATTTTTTGTGCCACATCCGTGTGTTGCAGCACCCAAAATAGAAAGAAAAAAAGAACAAGCCCTTGTTTTCACTTATCTATGAAATGAAGGCTGTGGATTGTATCCCAGTATATGTTTTTAGTTAATCGCGGCTTGTTTTATTTAATTATGCAAATGAGCAGTGGGATCGTCTGTCGAGTTTCCAAATGAAACTATTTTTTTGTTTCTATATTTGGGCTTTGAAGTCCCCTGCCTTGACAGTTAAATTAAACATCCTGCCTTTGTGAGTCTGGAGGCAAATACTGAGGCATAGATTCTGTGTATGTGTGTATTGGCCATCTGCAGATTGTAAGCACACCCATTTACATGGACGGGCCATCAAAAGCGATTATTCTACATCAAATTTTTGTGCTTGTAGATGTGAGTTTACATATGAAATTAATGCTTGATATGATATGATAATGCTATTGTACTCAAGGAAGGCTCTAGAGAGAAAATATAATTATTAAAATGCAAAGCGAAGCGCATGAATATACAGTACAACTTATTATAAGAAGTTGAATCTCTTCTTCACTTTGGCCAAATTGTTTTTTTATTATATACCCTGTAAATGACATCAAATGGTAAGTGTGTGAAAAGGCTCAATGAAGATTAGAAGATGATTTAACATCTCATTGAAGATAATGAATTTTTTTTATTTGTGTGTTTATGACCGTCCGCTGGCCTTTCTCCACTGGCATTTTCTTATTTCAAACTCTAGATACATTACAGAGGTCTCCTTTTCTCCCCAGAAAGTCAATGTAGGTCAGAAAACTAAAAAAATATAAATTAATCTATAAATATGAGTCATATTTGCGACGTATAAGAATAAATGGTTTTCAAGTGCCTCTCCAGAAGCTTTGTTGGCCCCGCCAGACTGAGGATCGCCACTTGGAACCTCAATGAAACGTGAATACGTTTCAACCTGTCAAATAGGATTATAATAAGCTTGCCGTGTCCGTTTTATATGTATGTTGCTGGATGCAACACATGCAATCTCACACGGGTTTCATTACAAGATAGCGTAATGGAAGTGTCCCTTTCTTTTTTCTGTTTTTACACATTGTTTTTAAACAATCCACATCCATATAACATGTAGAAGGTCTTATTATTTCATAACAGACACCGAAAAACAAATGAAAATAACATTATCTGTTATAATAATGACCACTGTCTGTTAAATAAAGACCGCTGTCACGGGCAACCGCTTCTCTGCCTGGATTCACATCCCTCGGTCACTGTCGCCGAACTATTTTTCTTACCGGAAGCTCTTGAAGTAGGTATAGCAGTAAAATAATTTTTTTAATCAATAGTCCATCTCAATGTATTATTTTATTAAGTAAGCAGCCATGTAATAAGCAGGATAACGTGCAGTGGGCCGGTCATTATGGGAAAAGAACCCCCTATACAGTATACACACATTCAGGGATTATTTTGCGACTGGCTGCACATTATCCCTTGCTCAGTTTTAAGTTAGAACTCCATAAACCTTGTTTAAAACTTTGACTCCAGAATGGGTTTCTGTCGTGGTCCACAGAGTGATGGTGATGTATCGCTGGTATTACCACGCCATTTTAGTTTGCTGATGGCCACACAGTGTCGGCCTTGTTGTCTCTCTAATCATTTATAAATCCAGAGGGCCAAAACTGATTCCTTGTGTGTGTTTGTGTGTGTGTGTGTCTGTGTGTGTGTGTGTGTGTGTGTGTGTGTGTGTGTGCATGAGATATTGGAAGGGGAGACCGATGTGTGTGGGCGGTAAATGGGACAGATGCTTCCCTTTTCAGCTGATTCAATATCCTCACCACCCTCCATGGACGAGAATCAAGAGACAGATATTAAAAACCCGATATTATCGCTGAGCCTCGGCCAAAACGCATCCTCCAGAATGCTAAAACAGAAAGACACGGGTGGATGGCGCAATGAAAGACGAAATGAATGATGGTGTCGCCAATGAATCTCTGTTGGAATCGATTCCCGAGTATGCAAGAGTTGGGATTCAAAGTGGTGGTGACATTTTGTGTGTGTGTGTGTGTGTGTATGTAGGAATATGCTTACTCTTTTTGTTTAAATAACTGTTATTTCTCGTTTTCTTCCTGTCTTCCTTCAAGCAAAAACTTGATTTGTTTGGAAAGCACTCTTAAAATAAACTTGAACTTGAACATAAATGCTGCGCTGCAACACAATTCCTCAACTCTGAACTATTTTGTACTGAAAAATACAGTAAAGCTAATGCAGCATTTAAAAGGGAGCTGTGTTTTGTCGCTACGCAGGTAACAATGAAGTTCAACTTTGCAATTTAGTTTTAAAGGCATCTCGGGTGAACGATTTTAGCTCGCTGTCAATCATTTATCTGTAAAGATGTTTAAAATGCACATGCACAACAAAACAAAATCAAAAGCCATAAGGCATCACAGCTGAATCTAAATTAGACTGCCGAGTTCATGAAACTGTCACTCGGGCACACAATGTTTTCCGTAACTCAGCAGCTCTGATACCAAACCACTTCAATCATTGAAACCTACAGTGAAGCCTCCTTCACCTCTTCTTCCCTCTGCTCTTACTGCTTCCCCCTCTCCATTTTACTTCCCATTTACAAAAGCTTCTCCTCATCAGCGTGCGCCTCCTGACCCATCTCCACTCAAGAGAAAATTGGCAGACACTCCTCATCTCAGACCCTAATCACTTGAAAAATGCATTCCTCCTTCCATCCCTCCCATCTTCTCTGTCTTAGTTCTCTCTGGTAATCACTCTCAGGTTGCCCCCGTTTTGAATTAAACAACTCAATCCCAAGATTCCATCTCCCAAAGAACTCCTACGTGTCTCTTCTACTGCTTCGGTCTTTTGAAGCAGCATAGAAATGGATAAAAGTCATCTTACCAAGTACAGTACAGCATTCAAAAAGTTTTCAGACCGCTTCACTTTTTGTTACAGCCTTACAGCCAGTTATTTTTTTCCCTCCTGAATCTACACACAATACTCCATAATGACCCAGCAAAAAACGGTTTGCATGGAGGGAGGGAGGGCGCGATCGGGGCGCAATTTGCACACCTGTCTCTCACTCTGACATTACCGACAGCGTTCGTGCTCCGACGGTACCAACCCAGATGCGATCAGCGTGCCAGAAGAGTGTGATTTTCTTTTCTTTTCCGCCGTTTGCGTATGGAACTAAACAAGCACCCAGAAAAATGGAGACAGTTTCTCTGTCACTCTTAGATGTTTAGTACGGTTCAAGTCCGGCCTCTGGGTGGGCTACCCAAGGCATACAAAGATTTGTCCTGAAAGCCACTCCTTTGTTTATTGGTGGTGTACCCTGGGACGCTGTCTGTTTGGAAGGTTAACCTTTGCCACGGTCTGAGTTCCTAAGTGGATCTCTTTGTATTTTGCTGCGTCCATCTTTCCAGAGTGATGGCAAGGTGACGAGCAGTGCCTGGTTTACCCCATACATGCCGCTTGGCATTCAGGCCAAAGATCTTGGTTTCATCAGACCAGAGAATCTTGTTTCTCCTGGTGTGAGAGTCCTTTACGTGCCTCCACGCGGGCTATCATGTGCCTTTTACTGAGGAGTGGCTGCCGTCTGGTCACTCAACCATAATTGGTGGGGTACTGCACAGATTGTTGTCCCTCTGGAGGGACAGCCAGATGTAGGAAGACTATTTGTGGTTCCAAACATCTTACATTTAAGAATGATGGAGGCCACTGCATTCCTGGGGACCTTCAATATGGCAGAAATATTTTTATATCCTTTTATATCCTCTGAACCTTATACAATCCTGTCTCACGTGTCTACCAACAATTCTTTTGATTTCATGTCTTGGTTTTTGACACACACTGTCAACTGTATACTACAGTATATAGCCAGGTGGGTGCTTTTCCAAATAATGTCCAATCAAGTTATAGAAACATGTTATATTTATATATTTTTTATTTTTAACACATTTAAAAAAACCTGATTTAACTTTGTCATTGTCGGGTATGTGTGTGTGTAGATTGATAATTGAAAAAATGAATGTAACCCATTTTTTTATGTAACATAACAAAATTTGGAATAAGTGAAGGAAACTATCCGAATGCACTTCATTTACATCTCAAAAGAGGGCATCGCCTTGTAGAACAGAATATTAGCAGGACCCCCCTGAAATATCTTCTATGACATTGATGCCATTCATTGACAAAGGCACAATGGACTGTTGGACATACCATACTGAACACTTGGGAAGAAAATAGGCTTTAAAAAATTGCCACTGGAAGACACTTTAACCTAACATCAAGCCATCTGTACCAGGACCGATATTCCTTTCGAAGCCCGAACCTGTGCACTTTGGACCAAAGGAGCTGGAAATGATCCTTGCTTCCGTAGAACCCTAGAAAGCTTTGTCCTTTATGTCCGTCGCCTGGGGTTGGGCAAAATATAGAATGATTTAGCAGGATTCTGTATAACTTCACTTATACTTTACTATGTCCTTTTGCGACTTCATAAATACGTTTCTCTTGAAGCTATAAAAAGTGGTAAATGAACTCATGAGACAGAAGTCATATTACTTAGCATCGAGTCTGAAAGCTGCTGGGAGATCTAGTCAATCTTGAGACATTGCTGTTTTCCAAAGTTTGGGTGTGTCAAACAATTTACTGATACCATGGAGTTAATAAAGGACCTATCTTCATTCCAGAGAATATGTGAATAGGTAGATAGCTGGCTAATCAATGGGAGACATGGTGGTTCTCCACAGGTGCTGGTGACGGCATGGCTGTTTCTAACACAGGGGGGAGGGCGGAGCAAAATGAAGGGCAGATGGACTGACATACAGATAGATAGATAGATGGATAGATAGATAGTTAGATAGATAGATAGAAAGATAGATAGATAGATAGATAGATAGATAGATAGATAGATAGACAGATAGATAGATAGATAGATAGATAGATAGATAGATAGATAGATAGATAGATAGATAGATAGATAGATAGATAGATAGATAGATAGAATGTCTTTGACCACAAGAAACAATAATATTGAATTCCATTATAGATTCCATTATACAATGGATTCTTTGTACTTCAGACCTGTTCTTTGTTCTTTTTCCATGCCCTCAAGAGTAACCACAAGTCTGATTAATACCATTTCTCAAATCCCTTGAGGATTCTCCATTGGTGTATTGAATAAACTGTTTATCTCCAGCTCCAGCGTCTTACTTACAGCACTTACTGCAGTTGGCGGCAGGAGGTTTGGCACTGTTTATTAATCACAGGAGAGAGCTTTTGGAGATTTTTGGTTTCATAACAGCATGTACCTCCCGAGATTTGTGTTTCACACAAAATCATTCAAGACAATAATGGCCTAACTAGGTGTAACAACTTTGAACGAAGCCCATGAACTCACTTCAGCGCAACACAGACTAAGTTGAATTTCACTAGCCTAGGACTTCTTGAACTTGGACGCACACATTATCCCTACATGTGGACTAGCTCACAGCATCATGATTCAGTGTCAGTGGGTGAGCGCCCTATCTCTCTCCCTGGCGCTGAAGGGGTTATAGGAATATTGAAATATCAGGAATATTTGGTATTTGACATGTCAGAGTTGTGCACCTACAGGCAACCTACTCCCTGGACGCTGGGCAAAGGAAATGGTCATTAGTAAGAGAGAGTTCTGGGGCCATGATGACCGACTGTTTTGTGTGTGTGGGCTGGCTTTCTCTTAACTTTGGGACCTTGCGGCAGAGTGATGGACGGTCGTACCAGACAGTTGGATCTATACGTTGGTGCTTGGCGAGATATCACATCTGCCATTTTCTGAGGAATGCAACATAAAGTGAAGGGGTTTATACTCCAATTTGTGAGAAAGAAGCTGTCAAACTTTTGGATAGAGGCATTTGGGATAATTCATTTTTTGTCAAAAGTTTGAGACTTACTGCGGCAATGTCTCCAAGAAAAAAAATTCTGCCTGCAATGAATGAGCGTTTATTTTCTATTTTATTCTCTGTTGTCATACATAGAATGAGGTGCAATTGTTTTCTACGGCGTGACGGGTGCCTGTTAGTGAAAACAATGCGACCTGCTTAGTTGCACTGGCAGAATGTAATGCACATTCGCAGACCTTAACAACACTCTGTTGTCTGTACAGTGCATGATAAGTTGGAATGCATGGGGTATTTTTTTTGCATTTAATAAACCACACACTTGCATCAAATCAGCCTATTATTTAACAC
The DNA here is from genome assembly GCF_960531495.2 of Zeus faber. NCBI lineage: Eukaryota > Metazoa > Chordata > Actinopteri > Zeiformes > Zeidae > Zeus > Zeus faber. Next base: position 15,258,838 of record NC_137189.1, read on the forward strand.
ATTTTTGGTAATGCCAGTTGTCTGTTAGTATAAAGAATATATCAGAAATGAATTTGAATAATGAATAAAATTAATCATTAATTAGAAAACAGTTAAATGTTTGCCATGATATAAGGTTTGTGACTGAGATTTCAGAGTTCAAACAATGCTCAACACTCATTTAAGGAGAAATCTTAAATCTTACAGGACTTGCTGTTACGGTGTATGTAGTATTCTGACTTAAAACGTTTTGTTTATTTTAATTATTTGGTGGACACATATATTTCAATAATAATCTACCCCTAAATTCCAAATATTTATTAGACAAAATCATCATTATTATCTCCAGCACTGTGAACTCATAGTTTCAGTTTGTCTAGTGTGTTTCCCCTTTTCTCCCTCAATTTTTAGGGGATTTGGTCTTCTTCGGCTAGATTGTGTTTTGCGATTTGTTTTTCGAATAATTTTCTTCCCCGTCCTCCACTCCTGTAACAACAAGAAACCATTTGCAACTTTCCTGGAAAAATTAGATGTTGTCTCTACCCGTGGCCTCGCTGACACGCGGCAAATTGTGAAGCCTTGATTGTTATCAACAAGTGTGTATTTTACTTGTGTGTGTGTGTGTGTGTGTGTGTGTGTGTGTGTGTGTGTGTGTGTGTGTGTGTGTGTGTCTTGTGAAGAACTGTGTTTACTCAGACCACTGAAGCATAAACACCAAACACCAAAACATATTCATTTTTTTCTGCTGGTGAAGATGCCAAACGAAATTAATCGAAGACACACACAAAACAGCAGTGAGAAGCCACAAAACACAAGACGATGCCGATGGCCATGCCAGTCAATGAAGCTGCTGCTCTTGTTTCCTGCGTGTGAGGTGTGTGAGTGTGTGTATGTGCGTGTGTGTTGTGTGTGTGAGTTTTATCTTTTTCATTGGGTCAGTGCATCCTCTCACTAAATGGGGCCATAAATCATGAGTTTATTTTTAAAAAACAGGCATCAGTCAGGCCACATGGTGGTGAAGAAGACAAAGAAAGAAGACGGGAAAATGGGCTGATGGTAAACTGGAGAGGGTGAGGTTAGGTGTGGTGGGGCAAAAATGTCAGGGTTTATGAGATGGGCTTTCAGGGAGACGGACGTAGGGGAGTCAACAAGTCAAGAAACAAGTAAATGGAGATTAAATGAATGGGGGGGGGGGGTGCAGACAAAGGGTGAGAGGGAACAGAGACATGGGTGGGGGCCAGTGAGGGTAAGTGAAGGTTATAGTGTGAGAGAACAAGGGTGTGGGTCAGTGATGGTGAGGATGGGGGGAATGAGGGCGAGCAAGGGTGAGGGCGAGCAAGGGTGGGGGTGAGCAATGGAGGGCTGAGTGAGGGTAGGGGACAGTGAGGCTGAGGGTGGGGGTGAGCGAATGTGGGGGTTAGGGTGGAAGTGGGCAAGCGAGGGCGACCAAGGATACCGGAGGGGGAGGTTGGGGGCAAACAAAGTTTGTGTGAGCGAGGGGTGAGCAAGGTTGGGGGACGACCGAGTGTGGGATGGGGGTGCACGGGAGTGAGGGCGGGGGCGGGTGAAGGTGGGATGGGGGTGCAGGGGAGTAGAGGCGGGGGTGGGTGATGGTGAGATGAGCGAGGGTAGGGGTGCACCGACGGGCAGCTCAGATTAGATCACAGTTTCCAGCGGGTGAAACCGTGTCGCACCTGAACAGTTCGCAATAAGACTGGAGAGATAGAGCGAGATGGAGAGAATAGAGACGGGTGAGGACACAAAGACGAGTGTAATAAAATAAGAGACAGAGAGATTAATATGCTGCAGGAAGAGACAAAGGGAAGGGAGATAACAAAAGAGAGGCTTGAATGTTATGAGGCTCTGCTATCATGTGATCACTGAAGTACTCACAGATTACGTCTCATTAAAGTGAAAGGGCCCTTCACACAGGACGCTGTGTGCTCAGTGCAGCACATGCACGCATGCTTTTGTAACTGCTATCATTACTTTGACAACAGAAATATTGTTTATGGTATTATTATATAACATTATTATTATTATTATTATTATATATATTATATAAGTTCAGTTGGCCCGTATGAAATATTACATTAATTATACTTATATATTATATTACAATATTATATATGTTTTCAGACAATCATATCTTATTTTAATGACAGGGGATAATCATGATCATATCTTGTAGGTCATATTTATTGCCTATTGGTTTATATCCATTAGTGATTAGCTCGGGGCCTTTTCTGGTATTACATGTTAAAGCATGGCTCCTCACATCAAACGGTCGGCTGGACACTCAAGGCAAAAACAACTCGGCCTCCATCATCGATCCCAACAAGGTGACGCTGGGATCTCCCTGCCTGACAGGGCTGTATTTCATTCACCCCTATTACCGGCACGGAAATAAGGGCGAGGGGAAAACAGCACTTATAAATCTTTTCTGAGTGATCAATGCCATATTGGAGCGGTAATGGCAATGCGTCATTAGCTAGCTAGCTGATGGAACCGATTGGGGATGAGATAACCTCAGTGTTCTGTATTTTTATGGAGATTCCTGAAGATGGAAGAACTGAGAATGCTCATCTGACATATACCATTTTTTGGGGGAGGGTGGGGTTTTGGCTGGAGAGAATAAAAAGCATTTGATGGGAGGCGGTGCTGTGACTTTGCCCCCCTCCCCGTCGCCGTGGGCTCTGGGCTATTATCTGTCCAAAGAGAAATCAGTCTGCTGGAAATGTGACATGAAATTACTCACAATCCCTGTCCTCCCCTCCCATCAACGTTGCAGTTACACAGCCCGTCAGAGTTGCCGGATAATTTAGGAAGGGTTTTCAAAATAAATAGCGAGAGCGAATGGGGGTGAATCTGCATGCGTGTGTAGATGGCAGGGTCGATGACAAAGAGCAAGCAAGATAACTGGTATCCTCGGGTTGAGAGATTGACGTAGTGTGAAATGGAAGTTTATTCCTGATGATAATAAAGACATATTGGGAGAGCGGTCCAAACAGTGCAAACACCTCTCAGCCAGAGGTTGAAAGGTTTCATTTGCCATGACATGATGAACTGGTTTCAAGGCAATGTGTTGGCAGGGAAGCGAATGTTCCCTTCAAGACCTCCATTAATCACTCTCAAACTTTGCTTGAGAGTGTCTGACAACTCACGTCCATAAAAGAAAGAACTCTGCATCCTTTAAGGCTTGGCAAAAGTCATCAAACTTCTACTGGCATCCCCTGGGATCTGCTCAGATCCATAGATTCCTTATATACTTAAAGACTGAACATCTGGCCAAAGATGAGCCTCATCTACCTTCCATCTGTCTATGCTTGAGGGACCAGATGTGCTGATGAAGAACAGTAATGAAGCAGAGGTAGGGACAGCAATGAAGAAATACATATATATATATATATATATATATATGTATGTGTCTCACTCACAGTTAATCCACTCTAATTTACATCAATATGAAGTCATATGTTTTGCGTGCAAAACTCGAAAGATACCACAAATGGAAATGACAGCATTAGAATTTTCACTGGCAGTTCACGCCTTGGGCTTGTTGGGTTGTTGGGACTTGCAAAGCATAATCTTTGGGGTGCTGTATTTCAGCATCTGATTTAAAATTGTGTTGAATCTCAGTTGACCGTTCTTACTGTAGTTTTCTCCTTATTCTCTTCCTTGCTTCTTCCTTGCTTTGTGTCTTGGCGCCATGGCAATTGAGGTACTTTCCCTCAATGTGATTATCGGAGAATTTAAAGTATGGTCAATGAATGAACATTGATGGAGCTCAATTAGTCCAGGTCTCGATAAAGTAGGTGTGGAGTGTGGTTAAGGCTTTGGCATGAAGCCCACGCCAGCGGTTCAATGTAGTTCATGTTTGAGGGAGTCCCTTGGAAATGCGCAATCTTGCATTTCTTTCCAGAACTCACGGGCACGACAATCCTCTCCATTCAGCCTGCATCCATTATCTATTGTCACCAGTGATTTATGAGAGCAGCGATCCAAGGTTCTGGCAGCCATACGCCCGCTTATCCTGTCACACGGGGGGACCGTCTTTTTATTAATGATGCTCAGATTCATCACCCAAAGAAACACTAAACACACCAAATTAACTTTTAACGGTATTGACGCAGCTGCCAGTTTCCCCTTCTTTTCAACTCCGCTCCGCTTGCAAGGCGAGCAAAGCTCAAGTGCTTCAATTCGGGGAAAGATGAAATAACCCCACAAAGCAGTTTTTAATTCAGAAGCGGGACGTCGATGCCAAAAAAAAAGGGGAATATCACTGTCTGCCAGCCAGCTCGGAGAAAGAAAATCACATTAGATCAAAAAAATGTTCATTATCTGGGGGGGTTGTCTAACTCTTTGCAATTCGTCAGTGAGTAATTATCTGGTTAACCCCCGCTAATACAGAATAAATGATCAAATATTCACATTGTGAGTGCTTAGCACTGTGAATACGCATAGGAAATATGAGATAGTTCTAGAAAAGGAGCTTGTAGCAAAAGAAGGAAGCTAGACTTTTGGCCCAAATCTTTACTCAAATAGATTAATCAGTGCAGGGCTGTTTTTTAGTGCAGTGCTTTTTAACCACTATGCTACAAAAGCGTTATGTGGAATTGTTTTCAAAATCCCACATAAAAAAATAATACAACAATGGAAATGAGCTCTTATGTTGCAAGATCAAAACCGCAAGGCCGCACTAATTCATCTAATTCATCATTTCTGGGCAAAATAGCAGCTCTATGTTCATCAGAACATGATTCACGACAGGGAAATTGAGGGCTGTTCATAGTGATGATATGTTTGACCCAATTTTGAGATTCGGTTCTTGACGAGCCACTTAGTAAAAACAGTCGTTCTATTTTCTGACTGGCATTGTTCGTGTGATTCAGTTGCGGTAATCCTGCAAGCGAACGATGAACCAGAGTCAGGAGAGATGTTTCGGCTCTAAGTTGTGAATGGAAGTCACCAAAGAATCCTTTAATTCTGTCAGAATTATACATTTTGGTGGACTGCAGAGTAAATCAACCATTCCGAATTGTGCAAAATGCCTCCACCTTTTTTTGCCTTGGAATTTTTGAATTGGAATTGAATCCTCAGTAATTATTTTCAGTTTTCAAAGTTGAACTCCCTCATCCACTTTTTTTCTTTTGTCTTCTAAGAGATGTGTTCGCTACAAACGGATTGTTTGCGAGTCATGCATCACCCCACAATAATAAGCAGAGTAATGCCGGGGCTTATTTTATTGTAAAAAGTTGAAATAAGGATTGGAAACAGTGTTCACGTGACTGTGTTGGGGAAACCAAGGATTCTGTTGGACAACAGAGACCTTTTTTCTCTGGACAACATATCCCACCCAGGAGGTTACCAAGGTGCGTGAAGGAAAGGGTGCGCAGGTGGGTGTATCTGTTGGAATTCGATGCATCTGCGGATCTCTTATTCGGCTCTTCAGTTGGCAAACATTATGCGTTGTGGCAGGAAGTCCGTGAAAGAGTGTGAGGGTGAGGAACGTGTCAGGCAGGGTTTGACTCAGGCTCCGTCCCTGTCAGACCACCTTAGTGCTCCCTCCGTCCCACGATGGCCCAGCGAGTCCGAGTGGCAATGGACCCCAACGGGCAAATCGTGACTTTGGATGAGATCCCGGCAGGCAGCCATCTTGGTTGTGCTTGCTCCGTGACAGAGAGGAACCGACTAACTATGGAATGGTCATAACTAAAGTGGGCTATCACTGTTGTACACTGAACATGGCCAAAACCAAAATAGGTCAAAGAGAAGAAGTTGCTGCATCTCAGCTGGGATTAATTGTATTTTACAGGTTAAAGAGGATGGATCTAATTTAGGCCTGTGTCTGGCAGGCCTATGTTATAAATTACGTTTAATGTAGTGGTGCTTGTGTTCTTGTACAATAAAGATGGTCATGGATATTCCCTGAGTACTCTAAAGGTCAATGTGTCAAGGAAACTACAAAAAAACCCTGTATATTTATTGGGTTTGTATTTATTGTGATTCACAGACTAGTGGTCCAGGCTTTTCACCTTCATGCGTGTAATTGGTCAATACCAATGACCTGCATGAAGGCCATGTGCAAATATTTGTCTGAAGAGTCATCCACATTCAGATGAATATCCTACTTCCTGCAGGATATTAAGTTATTTGGAATCACACCAGATTAAAAGGGCTCAGACTGTTGTGAAATGTACGTCTGCCATTCATGTCACGCCCGGGATGTTAATGTTCTCAGAAAATTTAATCTCACCAATTAAACCTTTGGCCAATGGGCTTGAGACTGATGACGAACTGTGAACTCTGCACGGCTCCGCAGCAGCAGGGCGGCGGCCCAGATTAGATCTAAATCATTCATCTTAAGGCCAAACTAGTTTGATTATAAAGAACTCAGCAGCGGAAAAAGCCAAAGGGCCAAAAGTGAAGCTAATATCAGGAGCATGGATAACAAAAACAACAAGACATACAGTCAATATAGAGGCAGATATACTGAGTCAATAAAACAGATGAAAGAAACAAACATTCATGCCCGATATAATTCAGCATATATGACTTTAGATATATTCATTAAAACCTCTTAATATCTCACATAGACTGTACAGTGCGAATACATACATAATAATGCTAAATGCGTACCTACACACTGTAAATCCTTATTAATATAGTCTAACTATTCTCCTAAAAACAATGATCTTCCACATTTGTCTCATTAAGTCCATTTGACAGTTTGGCTGGAAATCCACTTCCATTTGGACCAGGTTCATTAATCGCTCCCTTCTTCTCCTAAAAATATATATATATAAAAACTACATTGTCGATGAAGTGTTTTTAACTTACACCAATAAGCTGATTTTTTATTTTTATTTTAAATCTGTGGAATCGTCTGGCTTTGGCATCTAATAACTCTTGGTGTCCATCTTCCACTGAAGCTGAAGCAGACTGAAGCTTTTCTCCAACTCTGGAGACAATCCCAGCGGTCGCACACATCACAAAGAGCCTGAAATGATTTATATTCGGCACTCACTCTGGGGGACGGGGGGCTCCGAGGTCAATCCAGCTAATCTATTCTACGCCCAGACAGATCATTTGCATGGAGCCTGGAGTCTCTGAGTGCTTTTTAAAAAAAAATATGGCGGTTTTGAAATGTGGCTCTTGACTGTTGTCCCTCGCAGGGTCAGAGAGGAATGGAGATAGAGTGGAAAACTAAAAATAAACAGGTTTGTTCGAGTAACTCCAGAAAAAAACAGCAACTATGAAGTGTGGATGAGATGGAGCAGTTTGGGTGTGATGATGATGATGATGATGATGATGATGGTGTTGTGAGGCTGGAAAACAGATGCGTCAGCCGTCCCACGGGGGGATAATCACTTTGATGAATCATTAATACATTTCGCTGTCAGTCTAGACGTCGACACTTCCAAGGAGCGAAGTCGCAATTTGGCTCCTTGTGGTCAGCGTGTCATTCACGGCCCAAAATATGAGGGTTTGTGATAATATCCTGGAAAACAAGGGAAGATTCAACTAGCAGAGAAGGAATAAAGTTAGAGACCAATGGACATACGGATGTAGCCTGTCATCATTATATATAGATGGATGGATGGATCGATATATACAGTAAATATACAGTATATACTGTAAATATAGATATATTTTATATATACAGTATATAGATAGATAGATAGATAGATAGATAGATAGATAGATAGATAGATAGATAGATAGATAGATAGATAGATAGATTAATAGATAGATAGATAGATAGATATGATAAACCTAAACAAATGCTCGAAAATGTACAATAAACCTCAAAATTAACCATAAACATATAGATATGTACAAAATAACCTGGTGATAAACAATGAATGTAAACCTAAAAATGACAAATAAATGAATCAATCAATAATGACCAAAATATAAGTGAGATAATTTAAAACACTACAGTACCTAGACAATGGACAACATACTGTAGCATTGCCTTTTTCACGGACAAATCAATCAAATCAATTTACCGGGTTGGCCATTTTGAATTGTGCAGTAGTGACTGGACAGTTTTGTGCCATTTAACCTTCATGCGAGTCTTAGTTTGTCACTCCAGAAGTAAGAACATCCATCACATGTCCTAATTTAAAACACATTCTTTACCCCCCATGACAATGGCGCTTTTGATTTATGCATATTTGACATTTAACATTCCGACTTTGTTAATGCCTTCAAAAGCTGTTTATTTATATGTTTGCTTATCACGGGAAAGCATGAGGCGTGTGCTAATTCATTTCCAAATCACTAGGTGGGATTTGGCCTTTGTCAAATTTCCCCCCATTGATTTGTACAGAACTCACGCTGTCCCTCGCTTTCATGTTCACAGACCCTCGCTGGGTTTGTTTAAGTGATGTTCTGTTGGATCTTTTGTTTATTTTGGCCTTTCTGTTTTTTTTGCACAACATCACTTAAACAAAATACTCTCGGAGGGGTATGATGGGTTTTTTATTATAAGTTTTAGCTTTCACATAACTTTTCTTTCTTTTTTGTGTATTTTGCAATTAAACCAACCATTGCACGCATCTATGGTTCTGCTTGACTTTATAGTGGATATGTTACTCAGAAATCAAATATATGTTTATAAAAAGTTCTCTGCATTTATTCTTGAGGAACACCAAGTCTTGAACCATGCATTGTCCCCATTTTGTATAAAATACCAAGACTCAGTTCCTTATCAAATGTAGATCTAATAAAGTTTGAATAAGATGGAAAAATCCGCCAATTTCACAATACTGTATATGCAATGAAATCTATAATGGAAGTGAATTGATTAAACTGTATTTATTATGTGACTTACTCAGTTATTGTGTTTCAGCAACATCCTAGGGGCAATATAGCACCATAATATTTTGAAGCAGAATGTGCCAAAAAGCAGACTATAGATGAGAGACTGCCTTGAGATCAGCGTAGACAAAGCTTCATTGCCAGATGTGAAATTGCCAAAAATTGGAAGTTTGTGCCTGCACTCTCCAG